>NC_084634.1:0-56095 GCF_033978795.1 Nerophis ophidion | reverse complement strand
TGACGGCTGGCAACCCCTATAATGGTGAAACATTACTAACATCTGTCTTTCGTGTGGCGCTTGACTGACACTTCTTCTCCAGCCAGAGGGCCACCAGTAAGGAAAAAACATCCCATTTGATGAAAAACATAATACTGTGAGAGACCATGAAGTTTCCAATTACAGCTTTTCTCCTCGTACTCGACATAAAAGCTCTGCATGGTTTCCCCTTAGCTGACCACGTTCCCAATTACCACATTCAGCTCAGAACATACCAGCAGCTGGCGTGGAGTTTTCGTTTTCCTGTCAATTGCAACCCACTCTGAACCCAAGCAAGCTTGTGTGTACCAAACCTGTGCTGATGATTTCTGATTGACATAAAGAAAACAGATTGTTTCAGGTGCTGTTTTGTTGCACACCGAGCCGCTGTAGGAATCGGTATAAGGGATGGTTCTGCATGCGGACGTGCGCATTATGCAGATTTAATCCTGTAAATCATCACAAAACAATCTCATCAGTCTCAGTGCAGCTTTCACTTGCAATTAGACCCTATTTTGTTGTGAGTTGATTCACGGGCAGAAAGACTTAAGTGCAATTTGATAGTCATAAAAAAAAAAGAATAGTGTAAGAGAACTCTAAACCTTCCACTTTCCTAGAAGTTCAGTTTGCTTATTCCTCTCCTTATAGCAACACATTTATAGTGGAACCTTGATTTACGAGCCCATCTTAGGGTTTCCCCTATATTGGCAGGACACCTGTGGCGGTGTGGGCGTGGTCAATAATGATGTCATCACATTATTTGCTATGATGTAAACATTTTCTTTAAAAAGGCAAAAAAAAATGTATACATACATGACATACAAAACAGTTATAGTATCAGAACCTTTTTCTTCCAAAAAATAATTTTGCCCTATTTTTCATTTGTACAATGCAATTTAGAGTGTTTTTTTCTATAGATTGCTGTAGTATTTTTAGTTCAAAACAAATGGCGTCAAATTTAACATATATTTCTGGTGTTTTTGTCAGCTGTACTCATGTTTAGAGACTCTTTACTTGTGTTGCTCCACGTCCACGACCAAAAGCGAGCTGCAGGGAGCCTGACGTCGCACTTGCTTTAGGCTGCTGCGAGCCTTCCTCTCCTTAAAAGCCACTAGTGTTATCTTAAACATGGCTATTTTAAACACGGACCCTCCCCCGGAATCTTCCTTCTCTCCCTCAGTCTGTCTGCCCTTTTCTCGTTAGCTCCTCCATGTCTAAATAAGTGGATTTTACTTTTTGAAATGTTTATTATTGTAGCAATATGGTGGTTAAAGTTAGGGATTTTTTTATTTATTTCTGATCGTTTGTGAGGGCACCAACGGGACTTCTGTGCGTGTGCGCATGTTGACAGGACAAATCAACTTGTTTTGGCTTGTTAATAAAAAGAGAGTTGATTAATCACCTCTTTGTTATGTTTGGCTTGTTAATAAAAAGAGAGTTGATTAATCACCTCTTTGTTATGTTTGATATACAGTACTGTGTAGCACTTTGTTTTCAAAGTGTACAAACGCTCACTAAAATACAGACTTTTGTTGAGGCTGGAACACATTCATAGTTACATAGATTTTTTATCGAGAAATTTGCTTCACTATACAAACCTTTTGATTTACAAACCCTGTTAGGGAACCAATTAAGTTTATAAATCGATGTTTCACTGTCGTTTGTCTAGTGCAGTGGTTCTCAAATGGGGGAACGCGTACCCCTTGGGGTACTTGAAGGTATGCCAAGGGGTACGTGAGATTTTTTTTAAAATATTCTAAAAATAGCAACAATTCAAAAATCCTTTATAAATATATTTATTGAATAATACTTTAACAAAATATGAATGTAAGTTCATAAACTGTGAAAAGAAATGCAACAATGTGTCACGACTAGGATTATGACATGGGCGTGGATTGTTTCTATGACGCAAAGGAAAATTGGCACGAGCTAGGTGAGAATGTAAGTACATTTTTATTTATTAAACACTATAACTAACAAAAGGCAAACAAATGGCGCACACATTGGCGGAGAACAAACTTGACTACTGAAAACAAATGACTAGTACAAAGGCATGACTATGAACGAAAGAATCAAAAGACATTAACTGTGGCAAAAAAACAAACCAACAACTTACGTGGCATGGACAGAAATAATAAACAGCATGGCATGGCAGGAAGCAGTTGAGGAATATGTAGTTGCCAGGCTGACTACCTGGTAATTGTGGCTTAAATAATAGCTATGATAATTGTTAACAGGTGTGAGAACTGAGGACAGGGGCGTGACTTGAAGACAAGGTGGAAACTAATGAGTTGCTATGGAAATAAGAAAAACAAGGAAGTGCAGGAACAAGAACTGAATGTCCAAACAACCAAACCGAACATGACCGAAACAAAACATGAACCATATGGGCGTGACACAATGCAATATTCAGTGTTGACAGCTAGATTTTTTGTGGACATGTTCCATAAATATTGATATTAAAAATTTCTTATTTTGTGAAGAAATTTTTTGAATTAAATTCATTAATCCAGATCGATCTAATACAATCCCCAAAGAGGGCACTTTAAGTTGATGATTACTTCTATGTGTAGAAATCTGTATTTATAATTGAATCACTTGTTTATTTTTCAACAAGTTTTTAGTTATTTTTATATCTTTATTTTTCCAAATAGTTCAAGATAGACCACTACAAATGAGCAATATTTTGCACTGCTATACAATTTAATAAATCATAAACTGATGACATAGTGCTGTACTTTACTTCTTTATCTCTTTTTTTCAACCAAAAATGCTTTACTCTGATTAGGCGGTACTTGAATTAAAAAAATGTTCACAGGGGGTACATCACTGAAAAAAGGTTGAGAACCACTGGTCTAGTGGACGGCACCTTAGCACATTGTCTGGGTGGTCCATTCAGCCTTCTTGACCAACACGCTCAAACATAAATGTGTGACAAGCGAGGGCGTCCCCTGCAGCGGGCGGCAAACCAACGCGATTAGGCTCCGGCAAATCAACTTTTATGGAGCGTTTATTGCTTATTGATGTGTCACAGCGGCCGAGAGGAGCTCATCCTTATTTATGAAGGGCGTAGGATGTGTAGGCTGAGCTAGCTTTAAGGAATCTGGCATTTCTGCAGTAAGTGAAGCTTTTATGGAGGGGAGTGATCACTTCTGTCCAAGCTGGCCGACTTCCTGAACAATCACTTTGCTGACTCCTGTGGGTGAGTTTGATTTACTGATTTGGGACTCGTTGGCGGGTGGTATCACTCATTCGAACAAGTCAATAAAGCCACCAAAGGTTGATATACACACTCATTCTTTTGAAAGGAAGAAGCTTGGACAAAGAATACAAATATATTTCCGAATCATTCATTGTACTTGGATTGTTTTCTCATGATGCCCAAAACAACCTATAACGAACACTAATAACTAAAGCATACACATCACTTAGAACTTTGTTGGCTACTCTCGTTGGCAAAAAGCGTAGAAGTAGGAGAGAGACAAACGGAATCCACTTTCTCACATTGCTACGAGATCTCTGCGATGCAATAGTGTTTCTCACAATCTCTAACAAAGTGATGACACTCGCAACTTGAGGTGGGAATCTTTGATTCGATTACGGTTACGATTCAAGAGCTAAGGTTCGATTAAAAAGCGATTATCGATGCATATTTATTTTATGTTTATTGGTAGAATTTCACATTTACTTTTGTTTCACTAAATAAGCGTTTATCACAAGCAACTTTTAAAAACAGTGCACATGTAATACGAAATTCCCAACAATTTTTTTCAAATGCAGGGAAGTGCCCTGTAATAAAGGAGCTGGTCGGATCTCTGATTATGCTTGTTGCAGTCTGTCAAATGTTAAAACTGTCTGAATAACTATATTTACAATAAATACATTGACTATCGCCGTTTACTATTTCTTTCTTCTTTCTTTCTTTAGTTTATTTCGAACAAGTACACACTTACAGCATAATACATTACACAATTTCATATCATTTCACTTTACATCATGTCTGAAAAGGAGTAGGAAGAAGCAAAGTTTAATAAATCCTTCCCCTTTGCCCACTTCAGAGAGTATACAAATATATACATTCATTTACTGACTTTTTTATAGTAAAATGACATCCGTGAATGAGTAATACAACAGTTTTGTAATGTATAATTAAGTCCGTTATGTAAGCGGTAGAAAATGGATGGATGGATTATTAACATACTGAGATATACAATATCTTATTTTCAATAAGGTTGAAAGTATTTTTCATCATTCTTATTCTTTGTACTTTGTAAGCACTATTAATTTGAACAACCTTTTCAACTGGTTCATATCAGTACAATGTTTGACTTCTTTACTTAATCCGTTCCATAAATGAATTCCACATACTGATATGCAAAAGGTTCTAAGTGTTGTCCGTGCATACAAATGTTTTAAATGAGATTTTCCTGTAAGGTTATATTTCTCCTCTTGAATAGAGAAGAATTGTTGTACATTCTTTGGTAGTAGGTTTTAGTTTGCTTTGTACATAATTTTAGCTGTTCGCAATTTTACCAAATCATCAAACCTAAATATTTTTGACTCAATAAATAGTGTTTGTATGTTCTCAATATCCAACATTATTTATCAGTCTAATTGATCTTTTTTGTAACACGGTTAATTGATTTTATAATCGTCAATGTCCGAAAAGTGATGCATCCAGAAATGTATTTTCCCCACCTATACTTGCAACTTACTGCATGCACTATGTGGTCTGCCCACACTGAGATTCGCTGCTATCATTCACCTGCAAATCCGTGAATGGAATCCTGCTACTGTTCAATATCAATCAATCAATCAATGTTTATTTATATAGCCCCAAATCACAAATGTCTCAAAGGACTGCACAAATCATTACGACTACAACATCC
Source organism: Nerophis ophidion (assembly GCF_033978795.1). Taxonomy (NCBI): domain Eukaryota; kingdom Metazoa; phylum Chordata; class Actinopteri; order Syngnathiformes; family Syngnathidae; genus Nerophis; species Nerophis ophidion. The sequence goes on along the minus strand of NC_084634.1, from coordinate 51,188 downwards.
TCGGAAGAACCCACAAAAGGGCAAGGAAAACTCACATACAGTGGGCAGGGAGAATTCACATTCAGTGGGACGCCAGCGACAATGCTGACTATGAGAAACCTTGGAGAGGACCTCAGATGTGGGCAACCCCCCCCCTCTAGGGGACCGAAAGCAATGGATGTCGAGCGGGTCCAACATGATACTGTGAAAGTTCAATCCATAGTGGCTCCAAGACAGCAGCGAGACGCCCGTCCACAGGAAAACATCTGAAGCGGATCAGCAGCGTAGAGATGTCCCCAACCGATACAGGCGAGCGGTCCATCCTGGGTCCCGACGAGCGGTCCATCCTGGGTCTCGACTCTGGACAGTCAGTACTTCATCCATGGTCATCGGACCGGACCCCCTCCACAAGGGAGGGGGGGACATAGGAGAAAGAAAAGAAGCGGCAGATCAACTGGTCTAAAAAGGAGGTCTATTTAAAGGCTAGAGTATACAAATGAGTTTTAAGATGAGACTTAAATGCTTCTACTGAGGTAGCATCTCGAACTGTTACCGGGAGGGCATTCCAGAGTACTGGAGCCCGAACGGAAAACGCTCTATAGCCCGCAGACTTTTTTTGAGCTCTAGGAATCACTAATAAGCCGGAGTCTTTTGAACGCAGATTTCTTGCCGGGACATACGGTACAATACAATCGGCAAGATAGGCTGGAGCTAGACCGTGTAGTATTTTATACGTAAGTAATAAAACCTTAAAGTCACATCTTAAGTGCACAGGAAGCCAGTGCAGGTGAGCCAGTACAGGCGTAATATGATCAAACTTTCTTGTTCTTGTCAAAAGTCTAGCAGCCGCATTTTGTACCAACTGTAATCTTTTAATGCTAGACATTGGGAGACCCGAAAATAATACGTTACAGTAATCGAGACGAGACGTAACAAACGCATGGATAATGATCTCGGCGTCTTTAGTGGACAAAATGGAGCGAATTTTAGCGATATTACGGAGATGAAAGAAGGCCGTTTTAGTAACGCTTTTAATGTGTGACTCAAAGGAGAGAGTTGGGTCGAAGATAATACCCAGATTTTTTACAGAGTCACCTTGTTTTATTATTTGGTTGTCAAATGTTAAAGTTGTATTATTAAATAGAGGTCGGTGTCTAGCAGGACCGATAATCAGCATTTCCGTTTTTTTGGCATTAAGTTGCAAAAAGTTAGCGGACATCCATTGTTTAATTTCATTAAGACACGCTTCCAACTGACTACAGTCCGGCATGTTGGTCAGCTTTAGGGGCATGTAAAGTTGGGTGTCATCAGCATAACAGTGAAAGCTAATACCGTATTTGCGTATGACGTCACCTAGCGGCAGCATGTAGATGCTGAAGAGTACAGGGCCAAGGACCGAACCCTGGGGAACTCCACACGTTACCTTAACATAGTCCGAGGTCACACTGTTATAGGAGACGCACTGCATCCTATCAGTAAGATAAGAGTTAAACCATGACAGGGCTGAGTCTGACATACCAATTCGTATTTTGATACGCTCTAATAAAATATTATGATCGACGGTATCGAAAGCAGCGCTAAGATCGAGGAGCAGCAACATAGATGACGCATCAGAGTCCATCGTTAGCAATAGATCATTAGTCAATTTTGCGAGGGCTGTCTCAGTCGAGTGATTTGCCCTGAAACCGGATTGAAAGGTTTCACATAGATTGTTAAACGCTAAGTGCTCATTTAGCTGCTCCGCAACAATTTTTTCGAGGATTTTCAAAATAAAGGGAAGGTGAGACACCGGTCGGTAGTTTACCATGAGGTCAGGATCGAGGTTAGGTCTTTTAAGGAGAGGATGAATAACCGCTTTTTTGAATGCAACGGGAACAGTGCCCGAGGAAAGTGATAAGTTTATAATATTTAGCACTGATGGACCTAATAATACAAAAAGCTCCTTGATAAGTTTCCCAGGAAGTGGGTCAAGTAAACATGTTGTTTGTTTTATTCCATTTACACGTTGTAACAATCCTTCTAATGTTATTTCATCAAAACGAGAGAAACTATTTTGGATATTTGCAGTATCCGCCGTATATACAATCGTATCTGTGTTAATAGAACCCCGTTGTAGCTGGGACGCATTGTCTTTAATCTCCTTTCTAATAAGTTCAATTTTCTTATTAAAGAACTTCATAAAGTCATCTGCCGAATGGGTGGAGCTACTGGAAGGAGTCCCTTGTTGGGTTAGCGATGCTACAGTACTAAACAAAAATTTTGGATCGTTTTTATTAATGCGGATGAGATTTGAGTAATAATTAGTTTTAGCTAAGGTAAGCATGCGTTTATAAGTTATTAAACTATCACTCCATGCTTGATGGTGCACCTCAAGTTTAGTCGTGCGCCATCTGCGTTCCAGCTTTCTACATAATAATTTCTGAGCTCTAGTTTCTTCAGTAAACCATGGCGTACGCCTATTTGGAGCCTTTTTTAACTTCAGCGGTGCTATACTATCAATGGTTTCGCGCAGGGCGTTGTTAAAGTTGTTAGTGAGGTTATCAATAGAGCCCACATACTTTGGGAACGGTGCCATTACCGAGGGCAGTAGGTCCGCAAGAGTCGTCGTTGTGGCAGCATTAATGTTGCGGCTGCTATAGCAGTTATTATTCTTATTAACAATATTAGATTGTTGTTTATTTAGACATATTTTTTAATATATATATATATATATACATATATACATACACACGCACACACACACACATGCATTTTTTTTTACAAATGCATGCCCTTAATATAGCCTTACAATTAAAAAAAAAAAAAGTGTATAGTTAATGTTTACCTATCCTGTATTACATGTGGTTTTATGTAGCACAATTGTACCAAGAAAAATTTCCGGTGTGTTAAATCGTTCTCAAATCAAGGGCAATAAAACTATTCTGATTTGAACTTTGTTTGTCTCCATGTTTTCTTACTTTGCATTACTCTCAAAAGTATAGAGACAGTCAGCAACAGTGCCAAGCAGGGAGGTAATAGATGCCATTTTTATAGTCTTTGGTATGACTCGGCCGGGGTTTGAACTCTCAACCTACTGCACCAATCTCAGGCGGACACTCACACTTTTTCTGCAGGTGAGCTACTTTTCAATTGACCAAGTCGAGGAGATCTACCTCATTCCTATTTATAATTTATATTTATTTATTTATGAAAGAGACATTTTTGTTAACAAGTGAATGGTGTTTAATGATAATACAAGCATGTTTAACACACATAGATTCCTTTCTTTCATGAAGACAAGAATATAAGTTGGTGTATTTGATTCTGATGACTTGCATTGATTGGAATTAGACAGTGGTGCTGATAACGTCCGCATTTTCAAATGGAGGGAAAAAAAAGTACTCCTTTCTGTCCAATACCACATGAAAGTGGTTGGATTTGGTATCTCATTTGTCCAACTTGCATACTCGTTTTTAAACACTTTGTTATGAGAGTAGCATATGTGTGTGGCCCTTTAATGTCTGGCAGCAGGTGAGTGACGTCAGTGACTGTGCGGGTGGGCAAGCAAGTGAGAAAGCGGTCGCTGAGGGCGGGGGAGAAATACATTGGCATCAAACTCCGTAGCTTGCTAGCTTGTGCACGCTAGCTTTCTGAGACTCTTATTTAGTTAGCACAGGCAGGATGAAACAGGTCTTTTATGGTGAAGACAGGAGCTGTGCAGTCGGTCTTTAGAGTTTTGACAGTAGGTACGGAGTCTCTAGAAATAAAATGTGTTTCTCTGCATCCGCCCTGTTAGTGATTTTTTTCTTAAATATGAGCTCGCAGCAGCCAGCGTCATCTCACAAGATCCTCGGGTGCCGAGAATGTCAAACAACTAACGAAAGTGAAGTCTTGGTATGATTGATGATTGCTCATTTTTATGTATATTTTTTAATGCCTGGCTTGAGATCGACTGACACACCCTCCGAGATCGACCAGTCGATCGCGATCGACGTAATGCCCACCCCTGCTCTAACCACTAGGACAGTGGTTCTCAAATGGGGATACGCGCACCCCTGGGGGTACTTGAAGGTGTGCCAAGGGGTACGTGAGATTTTTTTTTTAAATTTCTAAAAATAGCAACAATTCAAAAATCTTTTAAAAATATATTTATTCAATAATACTTCAACAAAATATGAATGTAAGTTCAGAAACTGTGAAAAGAAAACCACATTAAGCTGCCTTTATAGCAAGAGTTTGTTGGTTCGTTCTTGTTGACATTTAACCCACTCGGCTAAATGCCTTTTTTTCAGATGCTGGAAAAAGTTTGTTGTGCGGCTGCCTTTTTCAACAAACTTTACAGCGTGCAATTATTTGATCCACGTCTGTTGCTGAAAATTTAAGACATGACAACACTTTCATTTGGAACAAACTTCTTGCTGTCATTAGCGTTAACTTCAGCCAAGCCGTTGCTAGGTGTGTGAATCTCCGCAAAAGAAATGACAGAGCTATCAGGCCGAAAATTATGCCAGAAGCAAGCATTGATCTTTTTTTAAATAGTCTACAACAAAAGACTCATAATTTATCAATAAATTACATTTCCTAGACCAAAAGAAAAAGTAATCATACAAAAAATTAGATATCCGAAAACGGAGGGAGTTTGTGATGATTACTCACTTTTGCCAGGTACTACAGCGCTTTATTAGGTGAAAACGAGAGGCATTTGCTGCGTCTTAAATGAAATATAATTTACAGATATAATCATATAATTTACATAATCCGCAAACATGCATATTAAGGCTGGGCAAAATGGGCTTCACGGTGGCAGAGGGGTTAGTGCGTCTGCCTCACAATACGAAGGTCCTGCAGTCCTGGGTTCAAATCCAGGCTCGGGATCTTTCTGTGTGGAGTTTGCATGTTCTCCCCGTGAATGCGTGGGTTCCCTCCGGGTACTCCGGCTTCCTCCCACTTCCAAAGACATGCACCTGGGGATAGGTTGATTGGCAACACTAAAATTGGCCCTAGTGTTTGAATGTGAGTGTGAATGTTGTCTGTCTATCTGTGTTGGCCCTGCGATGAGGTGGCGACTTGTCCAGGGTGTACCCCGCCTTCCGCCCGATTGTAGCTGAGATAGGCGCCAGCGCCCCCCGCGACCCTGAAAGGGAATAAGCGGTAGAAAATGGATGGATGGAAAATGGACTAAAACTATTTTTAGGCTGAATGGCAGTATAAGATCTTGAACGAAACGTGCAACGTGTTTTATGGCGAGATAACCGATGTTGAGTATTCACATTATTTTTCTTATAAATCTTAACATAACTTTTTGTTTTTCCTTATAAAGTAATTAGTTAGCTGTTACTATGTCAAAGCATTTTTAGTAAATGTTGTTCATTAACGTTAAGTTTATAGCCTCACGCTTGTGTGCGGGGATAGATGGAGCTTCTGCTGCAGACTGTTCAATTTGAACGGCTGTTCTATTAGGTTAGTTCGCGCAGGCTTTGGTGAAAGTCACTTTCAATCTGAGGATTGGCTAAACTATTAACACTCCTAGCAGCAGAGAGGAGCTATAATCGCTAGTTACGTCAGAGAAGCCTACGTAAACACGCAAGAGGTAGGGGGTTGAGCCAAAAGGAATGCGTGTGATATCAAATGGCCGTAACAAAGGTTCATCAAAAGATACGGGTATGGCGGTATTGTCTCATTTATATCTCTTTCTAAAATATATTGGTGTTAACTATAATTCCGGTACGCCGTCCAGCCCTAAAGTATATATTTTCTTTAAAAAGGCTTAAAAATGTTATTCATACATTTAAAAACAAATGTGGAGTTTGCATGTTCTCCCCGTGACTGCGTGGGTTCTCTCCGGGTACTCCGGCTTCCTCCCACCTCCAAAGACATGCACCTGGGGATAGGTTGATTGGCAACACTAAATGGTCCCTAGTGTGTGAATGTGAGTGTGAATGTTGTCTGTGTATCTGTGTTGACCCTGCGATGAGATGGCGACTTGTCCAGGGTGTACTCCGCCTTCCGCCCGAATGCAGCTGAGATAGGCTCCAGCGACCCCTCCCGCGACACCAAAAAGGGACAGGCGGTAGAAAATGGATGGATGGATGGTGTTATTTAGTATAAAAAATTTTTTTTTCTCAAATTGTTTTTTTCTATATTTCAAATGTTTCTGCTAATTGTACAATGCACATGTTGAGAATTGTTTAAATTTCTAGGAACTTCTCCAATCCTTGTAGTGACTTTTTCTATATTTAAAAAAATCTAGCATCTTTTTCTGATGTTATTAGAGACTGTTCAGTCAGGCTTGTCCCTGACAGTTTTGGTCTATGTCTTAGTTTTTCCTCTGCATTTGTCTGTTTCCTGTTTGTCTCCCTGAGTGCTGTGTCCGCTCAGCTGTGGCTGATTGGCACCTGGCCACACCTGGTGTCAATCAGCCAGTCACTATTTAGACCTGTTTTCTCCTCCAGTCAGTGCTGGATTATTGTTGTATCGTGTCGATGTCATGGTTACAGCTACTACCTGTCGTGCTACTAGTTGTCCTTGTTGTCGTAGCGGTAAGCTGTTCCTGTTATCTATTTGTAGTTTGCTTTCTCCTAGCTTTTTTGTTTCGTGTTTTCTTGTTAGCCATCAGCTGTTTCCAGTTTTTCTGTTTGCTGGTTCCTGTTTTCAGTTTTGGCTATGCCTAGTTCCCGGTTTGTGAATTGTACCTTTTTTTTTGGACATTAAATCATGTTTTCCCGCACCATGCCTGCCGCCTTCTCTGCATCTAGGGGTTCGTCAACAACTAAATGTGCCATGTTCTCGTGTTTAAAGACTTGTCTTCTGTCGCGACATGAGAGCTAAGCCCGACATCACACTTGCTTTGCGCTGCTGCTCCGGCCCTCCTCCCCTTAAAAGCCACCACTGTCCTCCTAATATTTGCACATTTTTTAATCACTGTCCGAAGGTATACCTGGGATATATTAAAGCACGTCCACATCGCAGACATGATGCCTCTGCTCTAGACAATCGCGTGCGTATTGCTTACGCGACACACTGTTTCGACTGCTTTTCCAGAGGCCAAATTTTCGGTGCATCACAAGTCAATGATAGCAAATAATAGGTCCCTCCCCTTCTGCTGTGTGGCCAAAATGGTGTTTACTGAGGGGGTTAAGTGTCCAACACTGTTCAATTATCATGTTGAAATTATACAGTGCAAGTCCTAGTAGTGAGAGAGCTAGGGATGGGAATTGATAAGATTTTTCCGATTCCACTTAATGATTCGGTTCTTATTTGGTTCTCTCATCAATTCTTGTTTGGTAAAAAAGACCAAAAAATAAGGTAGATTAACATAAATTATGTTTACTTTAAAAGTAACATGACCTCAAAAAGCCTACGGTGGGGTCTTAGGAGGCACATACGAAGAAGCAAATAACTTATTTTAATATTTATAAAAAATCAATATTGTTCTGTAGAATTTAACATGAACAAACGTGGAAATTACACAATAATGTAGAATTTAGTAACAGGTGGTATTAACTCATGTGTCAAGCCTTTATTATATTTTCGATGATTATGGTTCACACCCTGTGGAAACATTGAATTGACCATTTCAGAAAATGTGGGGTTTCAAAAATTTTAAGCCATGATCCTCAAAATTATAATAAAGGCTCGACATATCTCACTATGCATGTAAGGATTTATATCACATTAAAATCACATTTGTAGTTCAATTGCTGACATGAGTGGACTATAAATAAAATATATATATCTTTCCCATTTAAAAACAACATACTCCAATCCCAACTTACTCTATTGATAAGTGTGACCAGTAGATGACACATACGAGATACATGTAGACTGAAAAATGACGCCAGTTAGAAACACCAAAACTTGAAATGTTCCTTCGAAAATATAGAACATTACATTAACATTCACAAATGAAACTTCACCATTTGATTGATTGTCTGAGCATTACAGCTATTGTAGTCAGACGTATTCTGCTTCAACATACAGGTATCATTATGGTGTGTGTATAAGGACCGCAAAATGGCACCTATTAGCAGACATCTGGCGTTTTGTTTCGCAGTATTATGCAAAACCATCTTTTCCTACCTCCTGGTACCTGCTGATGTGTATTTGGGATCTGCTTAAGTCCACGACATAGTCAATAAGCTACTTATTTTTTTGTATTCTCTTGTTGTGGGGTATCCAGAATGTGTGAGCTGCTGCCTGCTCGTCTTTACTCATATAATTAGTCTCCCATTAGTCAAAACATACATACAAAGTTTGGATTTTTAACAGATATGTATTTTCTGTCGTCTGCTTAAGTCCTGAAAATGTGCACGCGTCTGCCATTGTAGTCAGTGCTTACACCGTCGTCAATAAGCTTCTTCTGTTTCTCTATCTTCTTGTTATGGAGCATACATCGTTCGTTGTTGCCATTTTTAATATAAAGTAGTGTTAAGTTCTAACTTATATCTGTTTTTTGGAAGTGCTAAAAACTGCCGGTATAGTGGGTTTACATAATTCAGCCTGGCAACTTTAGTTTTTTGGCGACTTGAAGATGGTCTGTAAAACAAAATATGCAAAATTTTGACTAAAGAACCACCATTACATATTATGTGGACCACAAGGAAGTGTTATAAATGCAAACTGAAAAATACCGTGCATAAAACACATTACTGTCTGACCAACTATGATATTTGATTGTGCACAGTGAACCTACTAGCTGTGCTCTCTTAGGACGGAATTATGATGATAGATCTTCCTCATAACAAATATTTAAAGTACAACAACACATTTTTAGCTATTAGAATATATAAAACACTAAGACTAAACACTTCATAAGCAACATAAGACAATCAAAATAGTGGCTTTTTAACAGTCCCTATTTGTTTTAGTTATGTTTAAAATACTTTTTGAGCACATTCTACAATACTGCAATATTGATAACTGGGATTATTTGTGACACAATAACCGTAATTCTCATATTGTTACATCCATACTGAACTGTTACACATATTACAAAGTCTTCTACATCTGCAAGAAAGAGAAGAGAATAAATATGGACACACTTCACCTTTGCAACGGTAGACAAGACACATTGTAAACCCTGTGGCTCGATTTTTTTTTTTGGTACAAGTCAAACCAAATTGAAGCGCCAACTGCAGACTAATCATCAGGACATCTATGCAATATTATGTAGGCCTAAAAAAATATTTCCAGATGACTCATACCGTATTAATTGACTGTTACTATTAGAGACAGTGGAGAAGGAGTAAGACTGCTTACTCTACGACTACTTTTGTAGTACAATAAAGATGAGCTTGCCCGCCAATATACTGGGCAATATACTTGTACTTGTACACTGTAATCAACATCCTCTGCACACTGTTTAGCTATTAATTGCACAACTTGGCGACACACAAAGAAAGAGTGGTATGTGACATACATACAAATTCTACATTTACAACACTGGTTGGTATATTTAAACAGGAAAGTGGCCAAGATGCCGATTGGGCACCCTTCGTGTAGTTATGGTAACATGTAGTTCATATGACCATTTTAGTCACATTATTCAACATTAGCTTAATGTCAGCTAAAATAATAACATTCAATAATGCCAGTGTGAAATGTTCTTATTGAAATATTCATGGCGTGCAGGTCTTGTTGTGAATTTAGTTTTTGAGATGCTCTAGAACAGGGGTGCTCACACTTTTTCTGCAGGCGAGCTACTTTTCGATTGACCAAGTCGAGGAGATCCACCTCATTCATATTTTTAATTTATATGTATTTATTTATGAAAGAGACATTTTTGTTAACAAGTTAATGGTGTTTAATGATAACACAATCATTTTTAAGACATATAGATTCATTTCTTTCATGAAGACAAGAATATAAGTTGGTGTATTTGATTCTGATGACTTGCATTGATTGGAATCAGACAGTGGTGCTGATAACATCCGCATTTTCAAATGGAGGAGAAAAAAAGTCCTCCTTTCCGTCCAATACCACATGAAAGTGGTTGGATTTGGTCTCTCATTTGTCCAACTTGCATAATCGTTTTTAAGAATGTTATAAGAGTAGCATATGTGTGTGTGGCCCTTTAATGTGTTGACAGCTCCCTCTCCCGAGGAGAGGGAGCGGTCGCTGAGGGCGGGGGAGAAATACATTGGCATCCAACTCCATAGCTTGCTAGCTTGTGCACGCTAGCTTTCTGAGACTTTTATTTTCTGAGCACAGCCAGGATGAAGCAGGTCTTTTATGGTGAAGACAAAAACTGTGCAGTCGGTCTTTAGACTTTTGACAGCAGGTACGGCCCAAGAGCCTGTTGAAATAAAAAGTGTTTCTCTCCGTCCGTCCTGTCAGTGATTTTTTTCTTAATAATGAGCTCGTAGCAGCTAGCGTCATCTCACAAGGTCCTCGGGTGCCGAGAATGTCAAACAACTGACGAAAGTGAAGTGTTGGTGAAGATTGATGATTGCTCATTTTTATGTCTATTTTTTTAACGCCTGGCTTGTGATCGACTGACACACCCTCCGCGATCGACCGGTAGCTCGCGATCGACGTAATGTCCACCCCTGCTCTACAATAATAAGTAATTAATGAAAGTGCTTTCAAGACCACTTCAAAGATGCGTCCATTGTACTTTATATTTTAATCAACAAAAATGGTAATGAATGAAGTCGACTAAAACTCGACTAAAATTCAATTAATTTAGATTACCAAAATATGACTCAAACGAAAATATATGTTCATTAAGACTGACTACAACAAAACTAAAAACTGCTTTCAAAATTAACAAATGTGTGCAAGCTTTTGACCACAAACTTAGTCACTGCTAGGTGACATTTGTCTTGTCATGCTTATATAAATGAGAAGGCTTTAATGTCATTTCAACAAATGATAGCGCTAGCTGCTGGGATGACATCAAATCGGTTAAAAAACGCAACATTTATGTATAGTTATAACATGCTGTGTGTTCCAATGTTTCCAATGTCCACTTAAGATGTGACTTGAAGGTTTTACGACTTACGTATAAAATACTACACGGCCTAGCTCAATCCTATCTTGCTGATTGTATTGTACCATATGTCCCGGCAAGAAATCTGCGTTCGAAGAACTTCGGCTTATTAGTGATTCCCAGAGCCCCAAAAAAAGCCTGCGGGCTATAGAGCGTTTTCTATTCGGGCTCCAGTACTCTTGAATGCCCTCCCGGTAACAGACATGCTACCTCAGTAGAAGCATTTAAGTCCCATCTTAAAACTCATTTGTATAATTTAGCCTTTAAATAGACCCCCCTTTAGACCAGTTGATCTGCCACCTCGTTCGTGCAAAAAGGGGGCACAGATTCGGTGACCACAGATGAGGCGCGAGCTGTCCAAAGTCGGGACCCGGGGTGGACCACTCATCTGTGCATCAGTTGGAGACGTCTCTGCGCTGCTGACCTGTCTCCACTCAAGATGATCCCCTGCTGGCCCCACTATGGACTGGACTCTCACACTATTATGTTAGATCCACTATGGACTGGACTCTCACATTATTATGTTAGATCCACTACTGACTGGACTTTCACACTATTAGGCTACATCCACTCAAGGTCCATTGCACCGGTCACCCAGGGGGTCCCCCCACATCTGCAGTCCCCTCCAAGGTTTCTCATTGTATCCCATTGGGTTGAGTTTTTTCTTGTCCTGATGTGAGATTTGAGCCAAGGGTGTCTTTGTGGCTTGTGCAGCATTTTGAGACACTCGTGATTTTAGGGCTATATAAGTAAACTTTGATTGATCGATTGATTTAGCACATGTGGGTGTCAAACTCTGGCCCGTGGGCCAAATTTGGCCAGCCGTGTATTTTCATTTGGCCCTTGAGGCAATATCAAATTAACATTAGAGCTGGACCGCCGGTATTATACAGCGGCGGTGTAGCTGTAACACCGCATTCACCGTTAATACTCATATTTGCTACCAGCCCCCCCCCCCCGAATTTTCCAAGGAGACTCCGAAATTTCAGTGCCCCTCATGAAAATCACAGGGGGCAACCATTCTCCCAAATTTCTCCTGATTCCCACCTGGACAACAATATTGGGGGCGTGCCTTAAAGGCACTGCCTCAAGCGTCCTCTAAAACCTTTCGTCACGTCTGATTTTCCTACGTAGAAACAGCGTGCCGGCCTAGTCCCATGATATGTGTGGCTTTTACACACACACACACACACACACACACACACACACACACACACACACACACACACACACACACACACACATACACACACACACACACGCTAATGCAATGCAAGTTTGGTCAACAGCCATACAGGTCACACTAAGGGGGGCCGTAAAAACAACTTTAAGACTGTTACAAATATGCGCCACACTGTGAACCAACACTAAACGAGAATGACAAGCAAATTTCGGGAGAACATTCGCACTGTAACACAACATAAACACAACAGAACAACTACACAGAACCCCTTGCAGTACTACCACTTCCTGGATTCGACAATATAAAAATGTATTATTAGCCTGTGAGAAAAATGTATTTTGATATTTACCTCAGAAGGCTGAAAATAGAAAAGAGGCATTCAATTTCTATTTAAATTTGATTTGATATGTCATTGCTATTTAAAAATTATTATTATTATTTAAAACTCGATTTTGCATGTCACTATAAAGTTATATAAGTCTCGCTTGTTCGATATTCAAAGCAAAACTTGTTTGGGTCCCTATTCAGAGGTTAATTTGTTCAACTTTGGCCCGCGGCTTTGTTCAGTTTAAAATTTTGGCCCACTCTGTATTTGAGTTTGACACCCCTAATTTAGCACATCATACAGTATGTAAGTTGTCCTCTTGATGGAATAGCAACCTTGCAATTATTACAAGTTGCACTGTTGCAATTTATTCTTGGAAAATGTAGCCAAACTTTCGAGTTTCCACACCATGGGCACCATGTTGCTCTCTGATGTCACTACGCACCTTGCGTAATGACATCATGAAGTGAATGGTTTGGAAAAAGGGCAACTGATTCCAAGGAACTGATACACTTGGAACCACTCATTTTCGACTCCCATCCCTAGAGAATGTACAGGATTTTGCCGCACTTGTGCACTCAAAAGACTTAAGTGTTAATAGGGAATTGCACCAATTGAAACACAGCAATGGTTTAGCACTTAGATTGTTAGTCAGCAGGATTACACAAAATCTACACAACCAATGAACCATAACACAAGCAAGAACCATTTATGTGGTAAAGATCTGACGCAGATCTGAATAAGTAAATATATTTACTTGCTAAATTAGGGAATTACAAATGGTTAGTAGATACAAAATACATCCAGTTACTGCCATATAATGTCTATAAAATCCTGTCAACATGCAACCAGTGAGACGTGTCCCCGCTCAAGCAGTCATCAGTCATTCTGTGGGGGTACAGAGGTTCCTCTTACTGGCAGAAATAGGAGCTCAGAGTGCTTATAAATCACAGCGGCAGTGAAAGTTGGCTGCACATTGGAGGCAATAAATAGGGATGAAGGTAGAGGCCGCGATAGACTAAATAAAAGATGAAGGCAACGACATGAGCAGGGAAAACAAGGAGAAACACAACTATTAGCCCAGGACTATTCCAACACAGGTGTGTAACACAGCGGACAAGATAAGAACAGGACGGACAAGGCCAGCGAGGAGCTACACCACAAACCCTAGGTGAGCCAATGTCCTCCACATCTTCCATCGTTCAGAAAACACTTTGTCTCGCCTTTAATCTGCACTTCCCAAGAAGTTCTGTGATCGTTATTGTGATAAACTCCAAAACAAAAACAGAAAGTGGCCACTGCAGCAATGGAGGATAAAGCGTGTGTCAACAATAAGGTGCGCAAATGTTGAATTGAGGCAACTGGATTGGTGTGTGTTGACTAAAGAAACCTTTCAGACATAAAGTTGGATTACTTCGAATCCACACAAACACATTGAGTGGTTTTTTTTTTGGTTTTTGAAGGACATGAATTATCCACCTGAGCTACTAGAGTGTCCTTCTTATCCACTCTGCTTATCATCACACTCACCGATGAAAAGCCACAACAATACAATCTGTGCCACCATTTGCTTCCTTTCACTACCTTTCCTCGGGTGTCCTGAAATGGCTAATAGCCAAGATTTGGCATTTCTTCAAGCCAAGTGCTATGGGTAATGTAACATAAGTGTGGGCATGGCAGCGAGCAGGTACCAGTGTGAGAGCACAATGCAAGATATTATGTTGGTGCAAAGACCCTCAGGCGATTTTACCCCTGCCGGCAGGTCTTATGGCCTTAATAACCACCAGACTGCACCGACTAAAAATGTAATAAAATGAATAGAATAGAATGGAAAGACCAACAACATGGCAAAAGTGTTGCTACAGAAAGTAGCTGAGCTACTAATTTGTAGCATCATTTGAAAAGTCACCCGCTAGAGCAGTGTTTTTCAACCTTTTCTGAGCCAAGGCACATTTTTGTCATTGAAAAAATCCCGAGGCACACCACCAGCAGAAAACATCAGAAAATGAGACCCAGCAGCCGATATTGACAGTAAAAAGTTGTTCTCGCCATTGTTGGATATTAATTCAAACCATAACCAAGCATGCATCACTATAGCTATTGTCTCAAAGTAGGTGTACTGTCACCACCTGTCACATCACGCCCTGACTTTTTGGAGTTTTTTGGTGTCTTCCTGTGTGAAGTGTTTTAGTTCTTGTCTTGCGCTCCTATTTTGGTGTTGATTGTGATGTCATATACGGATGTACTTTGTGGACGCCGTCTGCTCCACACGCTGTAAGTCTTTGCTGTCATCCAGCATTTTTGTTTTTTGTTTACTTTGCAGCCAGTTCAGTTTTAGCTTCGTTTGGCATAGCCAACCCTAAACTTCAATGCCTTTTCTTAGCGGCACTCGCCTTTTGTTTATTTTTGATTTAAGCGTTATATACCTTTTTATCTGCATCGTTGTTCCCAACATCTACGTACATAGCAATTAGCTACTTGCTGCCACCCCCTGATATGGAAGAGTATTACTCAGTTTTACAGGCACTCAACAACGGCACATGTGCGGATTATAATTACTGGTTTGCAAAAAATATTTTTAACCCAATTAGATTAAAATACATAATCTCCCACGGCACACAAGACTGTATCTCACGGCACACTTGTGGTTGAAAAACACTGCGCTAGAGAACGAAAAGTGCTTGAAACTGCATGTCAACATCTTCGGTGCCCCACGAAATGCAGAAGCAACCAGCACAGACAACATTGAGCCGGGTGTCTTCCATTTCCAGATCAACACCGTATGAAAAAAATAGTCGAAAACAGGAGATAATGTCTGCAGTAACCTACCACTAAGCGAAGGACTTACACTATTTGATTTCCTATTATGCAGCTAATTTTTATTTGACAGTTATTGAAATATATTGTGTGACATCATGCACAAAAGTGCACTTTATTTGTTTTAAACTATTGTAGTGGCGTTCTGTACAAAAAGTGCACTTTAATTTAGTGTTGTTTTGATATGTTATTTCAGTGACATGCACAAAAGTGCACTCATAGCTTGTTTTAAAATTTCTGACAATCTTGCACTTTCTGTTTTGAAATTGCATGAATGTTTGGTTCCATTGGTTGATAACGGTTTAATAAACACAGTTTTGGTAATTTGACTTAGTTGTGATTTCCTTCTCTGCATGAAAGTTTAAAATGAGCCTATATTAATGCAGTATGAACAAGAATGTTTTCATGCAGACACATAGAATCATCTTACTGCTGTGATTATATGCATCAAGTGTTCATTGAAGACTAAGGCAAGATATGAAGATATATATCGTGCCTAAAAATATCAAGATATTAATAAAAGGCCATATCGTCCAGCACTACTTCACTATTATGAGAACCAGCACGCTATGTAGTGAACATTTGTTTTTGGGCTATTTCTTCTATCTAAATTTCACAGTTCGGGACAATATAGCCCTGTTATGGAAAATGCAAGGGATGTTGTTCTTTAGATGGTTGAAAAGTCAATGCAAGTATCCGCTTCCTTTATACAACAGAGGGCGGTATAGGTCGGTTGGTAGATTGGCCGTGCCAGCAACTTGAGGGTTCCAGGTTTGATCCCTTCTTCTGCCAACCGAGTCACTGCTGTTGTGTCCTTGTGCAAGACACTTTACCCACCTGCTCCCAGTCCCAGTTTAAAATGTAACTTAGATATTGGGTTTCACAATGTAAAGCGCTTTGAGTCACTAGAGAAAAGCGCTATATAAATATAATTCACTTCACAGAAGCGCTCTAGTGTTTTTAAGAGTTTACTGCAAAACAAAAGTCTCCCACGTTTTGGAACTGAATTTGGGGGCCAGTCTGGTGTCACTGCCGGGGCCAGATTTGTCCCCAGTGCTGGCAGTTGAATAGGACTTACCTACAAGGTGCTACAAAAAAGTGCCAGTCAGTCTTGGGCTGTGCGATAAAATTATATCAATATATTGCAATAGACATGTAAGCAATATCAATTTTAAAAAATGCATTCGATAGTTGTTTCTTTTTTGTTGAAAGAAAGTGGAAGTTATGAAGCAAGGTTGGTTATATGAACAAAGGCACTCGCTCTCTGGAAACCGAGCAATGCAGGAAGTGATCACTGATTAGTAGGAAAGACACGCTAACAGCGTCCACCACATTTTGTAGTGCCATCTTGTTGTCTGCCGGTTGACTATTTGCATGGAGTGAGAAAAGAAATATAAATTTGTGCTGTAGAGATTAAAAAAAAATGTTGGTAAATCAGGGAAAAGTCACCTCGAAAGTATGACAGTTTTTTAGATTTTCAAAATAACAGATCGTGGTCAGAACAATGTGGTCTGTAAATGATGCAAGGCACTCTTCACCACCAACAACAGGTAATACTACATTACCTTAGCCGCGCTCACCCTTTAGAGCACAGCTGTAACTTCCTGGCACTAAACCTGCAGAAAATATATTTTTTCTGTGTTTACATGTTCACACTTTGCACTATTTTGTTACACTTTAATAAACATTTCTTATATAGTCCTTATTTTTACACCGTCATTTTAAGAGGTGTTTGTGTACAATGATTGTTTGTTCATGCTTGTGTTGACATAGTACATTTGAAATTAAAATGCTTACAGTTAATATATTTTTCTCCTGGCGCCTCATGTACATAGCTTGCATACGTACAAAAACTTTTTCCATGGCAAAGATGAGATGTATTAAAACTGTTATTGACGTGGAAGGGGCCTGGGCGTGATCTGGACATGTGTTTGGATGTGTGCTTGTGAACACTATCATACATCTGAACTTTTACTGGCGTTCGCCGTGGTCTGGATTTGATTGTACATCCATATTTAGTAGGAAAGTCATACAACCCTTTGTACATGAAGCCCCTAGTCCTTATTTGATAGGACATAAAAACGATCAATGATTATTGATGGACCAATATAAAACGATGTCAATGTATAGGAGAGGCGTGGGTCAGTTGGTAGAGCGGCCCTGCCAGCAACCTGAGGGGTTCCTGGTTCGATCCCTTGTTTCCGCCATCCGATTGAAGTCTGTTTTGTTCTTGACCAAGACACTTCACCCTTATTCCTGATGGGTGGTGGTTAGGGCCTTGCATGGCAGCTCCCGTCATCAGTGTGTGAATGTGTGTGTGAATGGGTGAATGCGGAAATAGTGTCAAAGCGCTTTGAGCACCTTGAAGGTAGAAAAGCCTTATACAAGTATAACCCATTTTACAATATATTGTGAGACACTTTTCCGACACTTTTCAGCTCTACGGCAGTATTTTTAAGGGTGTAAAAAAAAGATTTTCAGATTATTGCAATTGTCTTTTGTAACGATTCTTAATCGATTAAAAACAAATCTAAATCACTAAGACAAATCATACTGTTTTTGTAGATGTCCATATCTGCTGTGCATGATTTTCTTTGGGAAAGTGTGGGATACCTTTCTTGTTGTCTTATTTGTATTTGACTTTATTTCATGTTTGGGAAACATTTTATTGAAAAAAAACTAGTTTATTTTAAGTAATATAGAAATTGATCAGAGACGTTTATCCATTTCATGGAGGAATGCAGCTGAGATAGGCTCCAGCACCCCCTGTGACGCCGTAAGGTACAAGTGGTAGAAAATGGATGGATGAATGGAGGAATGTAGTTAAAGAACTGACAAAGGTATTAAAAAAGTGTAGCTTTCGAACTGAGAGATGTTTTAAATCAAGAATAAACTCTGAATCGAATCATTATCCTCAAGAATCAAATATAATGGAATCATGGGGTGTCCAAAGATTCAAAGGCCTAGTATTTTCAAAAACCTATTTTGAAGGGATATGACAAGAAAACTGCTGCTGCGAAGCCAGCTTTCTTTTATTTGAGCTCAACATGTCACGCATCCTGGGGAAGGTTAAGCTTGATGGTTCTAAAAGTTTGACATGGTTCACCAAACACTCTCAAACTTCCATTCATTCAAATGCTTTAATCCAACGTTAAAGTTTATGTACACCATACCTTTTTCCTGTTTACAATTTTTTTTCAAAGTGAGAAGAACTAAACACGGGTCCAGAGTAACACATCCAGTTTACCAACTCCCTAAGAGCAAACTCAAACTACATACACATACATCCTCCGCTATTGCCATTTCTAATACAGAGTAGTACGGCTGCGAAACCTTTATGTGTCCCACGATTTGATTCAATATCAATTCTTAGGGTCACTATTCGGTTCAAAATCTTTTTTTTTTTTTTCAATTCAACACGATTATCGATCCAAAAACGATTTTTTTCCCGATTTAAAAGGATTGTCTATTCATTCAACACATAGGATTTCAGCAAGATCTATCCCAGTCTGCTGACATGCAAGCAGAGTAGTAGATTTTTGTAAAAAGCTTTTATAATTGTAAAGGACAATGTTTTATAAACTGATTGCAATAACGTAAATTTGTTTTAACTATTGAACGAACCAAAAATATGACTTATTTTATCTTTGTGAAAACATTGGACACAGTGTGTTGTCAAGCTTATGAGATGCGATGCAAGTGTAAGCCACTGTGACACTATTGTTCTTTTTTTTTTATTTTCATAAATGTCAAAGGATAATGTCAATGAGGGATTTTTAATCACTGCTGTGCTGAAATTATAACTAATATTGATACTGTTGTTGATAATATTCATTTTTGTTTCACTACTTTTGGTTTGTTTTGTGTCGTGTTTGTGTCTTCTCTCAATTGCTCTGTTTATTGCAGTTCTGAGTGTTGCTGGGTCAGGTTTGGTTTTGGAATTGGATTTCATTGTTATGGTATTGATGTGTGTTGTTGTGTTTGATTGATAAAAAAAATAAGTAACAAAATAAATAAATAAATCGATTTTTTTTTAAATGAGAATCGATTCTGAATCGCACAACGTGAGAATTGCGATTCAATTTCGAATCGATGTTTCCCACACCCCTACAGAGTAGCATATAGTTCTAACATATATGTGGGTAGACTCGCCATGGAAGCACAAAAATCTACAACAAAGATAGCGAGGAGAAGGCGCAGAACAAAAGTGGAGCCACGTAAATAAGATCGCCGACAAAACAGTCAGATGGCAACTTGAAAATGGTCTGTAAAACATAATCTATACAAAATTGACCAAAAAAACACCATTACATGTTATCTAATCAGAGGCAACATAGGGCGGGTCATTGCACCAGGAAAGGAAATCACAACAGATATCCCAAATGACGACAAGAGAGTCGTAGAAGAGAAGGGAGTTTTAAAGCGGGCATTTTATATATTAAAAAAATTTGTGGAAGATGGCAGAGGGATTCTCTTCCTTAAATTTTTTTTTTAACGATGAAAAACGACGTCCAGGAAACCCACAATGTGTCTACTTGGCCACATATGGACAAATGTGTACGTCTGGCTAAAAAATGGATTTGAGTTTTTTACCATGTAAGCCCAAATCAAATCGCACGAGAAATGCTGCTAAAAATATACGCCGAAGTGAAGAAGATTATAGCCGCACAATTAAGTCAAGTCCACTTACTTGGAACTGAACAGAGCCGTACATGTGTGACAGTCCATTACATCGTCGACTGGGAATTAAAAAAGTGCATGCTATCGGAGTTTGATACATTCTGTATTTTTTACACAGCTATGTTATTTTTTTTACTTGGAAAGAATATGTTTCTATTTTAAATTGTCTTATGTAATTTTGTGCTATACTTAAACAGTTTATTTTCTGTGCTAATACTCATCTTGACTAACTGGGTTATTAACAAAAGTGCCACTGTTTACAGTACAGTTGTCATTGACTTCAATTTCACTGAATCGCGCTCAAAAATTAATATCTTTATATGTATACATATCGAATATCGAGTTTTAAGTAAAAATATATCGAGATATACTTTTTCGTCCATATCGCCCTGCCCTAGCTACTATAGCATCTTCTATCACAGAAGAAACTAGCGGATTTTAAATAAAAAATAAAAAAAACCTTCCTTAAACTTAATACAATGAAAGATATGTTAATGCTCAAATAGACCAGCGGAGGAATGAGACTATTAAAATGGAGGATTAGCGGAGGACAGCCACCCTTGCCTTGGTCCACTCTGCCGCTGAGAACTGCACACCTGGTTGGAGTCGTAATCCTCACACTTGTCTCATAGATAAGCCGATTAACAATGCTTTGGGTTTAGTGACTGGATGCCTGCTTTCCACATTAACGGACAATCTTTCCATTTTAGCAGGTATTCAACCATCTGAGCTTTGTCGCAAGAGAGCTACACTGTCTCTAGTACGCCAAGCACCAGAACCTGGGCACCTTCTTCATGACCGGCTTCTGTCTCCTCCTCTTAGAGCAGTGGACCTCAACCTTTTTTCAGTGATGTACCCCCTGTGAACATTTTTTTAAATTCAAGATACCCCCTAATCAGAGCAAAGCATTTTTGGTTGAAAAAAAAAAAACAGATAAAGAGTTAAAATACAGCACTATGTCATCAGTTTCTGATTTATTAAATTGTATAACAGTGCAAAATATTGCTCATTTATAGTGGTATTTCTTGAACTATTTGGAAAAAATGATATAAAAATAAATAAAAACTTGTTGAAAAATAAAAAAGTGATTCAATTATTAATAAAGATTTCTATACATAGAAGTAATCATCAACTTAAAGTGCCCTCTTTGGGGATTGTAATAGAGATCCGTCTGGATTCATGAACTTAATTCTAAACATTTCTTCACAAAAAAAGAATCAATATTTATGGAACATGTCCACAAAAAATCTAGCTGTCAACACTCAATAATCCATTGTTGCAATGCTTTTCACAGTTTATGAAGCTACATTCATATTTTGTTGAAGTATTATTCAATAAATATATTTATAATAGGGGTGTAACGGTACGTGTATTTGTATTGAACCATTTCGGTACAGGGGTTTCAGATCGGTATGGGGGTGTACCGAACGAGTTTCTAAGCTAAAGTCTTAACAAGCTGCTCTGCTTTCTGCCTCTGTCTCAGCACCCAGCATTGTCCCACCCACACAACCAGCTGATTGGTTACATACAGAGCGGTAACAGCCAATCAGCAGTGCGTATTCAGAGTGCATGTAGTCAATGCTTCAGCGTCGAGCAGATAAGTGTTTAGCAGGTGAGCATCAGGCAGCGTACTCTACCCAAATGATAATAAAAACCTCCCAGTCAATTACTAGTTACATCACTATGAGCCTGTTGACCTTATAGAAACTTAAACTGCAGCTCAGCTCAGCTCGCTCGCAGTCCTGGCTTGAGGTGGAGGCTAATTAGCTTTTAGCGTAACGTTAGCTCATTTTGCCGTATGTGTATGTGTGTTAGGGACAGCGATGACCTGTCTGTGTGTTATTTCACTTTACCTTTTTCTGTGTTGAAACAGCAAAAAAGGACATTATGTTAAATGAGTCTGATAGTTGATATAATAATGTAACTGCAACATAAAACCTACATGAACTCTATGGTGTTCAGGGATGAATAGTCTCTCCTATTGCTGTTGTACTATTTTTTTCAGCTATAGTTACATTAATCATTAGTAATGTAGCAGCCTAGTTTTGAATGGCAGGGTCCCTGCTATCACGTGTGTGTGACAATCATTGGTACTTTAACTTAACTTTTAACTTAAATGTAACATTTACATAAAACAAATCAACTACAGGCTTCCCAAATTCTGTATGATGCATGATGAATTGACTTGAAACTGTTTAATGTTGCACTTTGTATATGTAGAAGAAAAGTTTTGTCATTTTATTTAATCTGAGCAACAACTTGAGGCAGTTTAACGTTGATTAACGTGGGCAGGATTATAATAGTGTTCCCAATGTTAAAAGGATAAAGACATTGTTTACAAATTTGGTAAATAAATAACCCCCAAATTTTTATTTTGTTGTTTTCTTACTGTACCGAAAATGAACTGAACCGTGACATCTAAACCGGTACGTACTGAACCGAAATTTTTGTGTACCGTTACACCCCTAATTTATAAATGATTTTTGAATTTTTGCTATTTTTAAAATATTTTGAAAAAATCTCACATACCCCTTGACATACCATCAAGTACCCCCAGGGGTACGTGTACCCCCATTTGAGAACCACTGTCTTAGAGGACACCGACAGCTTAAATCGAGACACCTTTTTGTCCCTGCTGCATTGGAATTGCTAAATTACTTTAACCAGTCAAACACCAGTGTAGCAAACTGGGCGGACTACAAATGGAACATGGAATGGCGGGAAAACTCTTCCAGACTCAATGATTACATCACTGATGCCAGTACACCACCACCATGAATTTGCTTTCCCAGGCCTGCTTGGGTCAGGCTTAATCGCCTTCGCACTGGCCTTGGCCTCTTCCGCTCAACTATGTGCAAATGGGGTACAGCTTCATCTGCGGCATGTGAGTGTGGCGCAGAGGAGAGGACTGCAGACCACATCACAACATCTTGTTTCATATACCGCCATCCTAATGGGAATCGTGGTCTGGCAGCTGAGGATGAGAGCTTGGTCAGTTGGCTGTTAAACACTTGCCCAGCTGTAGTGGTTGCACCTCTAATTAACATCTTTATCCAAACAAAGTAGAAGAGGATTACTTTTAGACAAAACGAAAAGTGGTCAGATTTTTATAATCATCCATCCATCCATTTCTACCACTTGTCCCTTTTTTGGGTCACGGAGGGTGCTGAAGCCTATCTCAGCTGCATTCGGGCAGTACACCCTGGACAAGTCGCCACCTCCTCCCAGGGCCAACACAGATAGACAGACAACATTTACACACTAGGGCCAATTTAGTGTTTTCAATCAACCTATCCCCAGGTGCATGTCATTGGAGGTGGGAGGAAGCCGGAGTACCAGGAGGTAACCCACGCAGTCACGGGGAGAACATGCAAACTCCACACAGAAAGATCCCGAGCCAAGGATTGAACTCACGACCTTCGTATTGTGAGGCAAATGCACTGACCCCTGTTTCACCGTGCTGCCCCTTTTATAATCAATGTGCTGTAAATGTATCTGATGATACATAATACAATTTTGTAATGGCAACAACAAAAAACAAAAAAATACATAACTTCAAGTTTATATAATAATGTTCACACCAAATATAAAAAGAGAAATATAAAAATAGATCATTTTTGCAAAAATAGAACAAAAGAACCAATACCCTATAACAAGGGTAGGGAACTTATGGCTCTCGAGCCAGATGTGGCTCTTTTGATAACTGCATCTGGCTCTCGGATAAATCTTAGCTGACATTGCTTAACACGATAAGTAATGAATAGTTCTCCTGGTAATCCATCCATCCATCCATTTTCTACTGCTTGTCCCGTTCGGGTTGCGTTGGAGCCTAGCTCAGCTGCATTCACAGTGTTAAAAATAACGTTCGAAATATAAAACATTCTCATGCATTTTAATCCATCCATCTGTTTTCTAGACGTCGCATTCATTAACTTTTTTATTTATTATCAGTTAGCTTCAGAATAACAATGTTATCAAAAAGAACAAGAGACTTATTATACTCTAAAAATGTTGGTCGTACTTAAAAATGCACGCATTTAGTTGTATTCAGTGTTAAAAGAATATTTTTTCGGCTCTCACGGAAATATATTTTAAAATATTTGGCTTTCATGGCTCTCTCAGCCGAAAGGTTCCCGACCCCTGGCCTATAATATACAGTACACAGGGTACCAAAGACACAAACAATAAGTGACATCTATTTTCTACCGTTCATCCCAAAATGAATAAAATATGACAAAGTACATAAAAAATCAAGATAATATCAATATAAAAACGATAACTAGTAACAATAATGAATTTAGGCAAAAAATAGTAAATGTGGCTAAGAGGTATTTTATGGAAGTGAATATTTTTTTTCTTTTTCTTGTTATTCTCTTACTGAGCAGCCTGTATTAACATTGATGAGAGCATATGAAATTAAGAAAAAACTCAAAAGTACCTCACCGCACATCCAGACCAAAACATTTTGAGAATTTTTACTTTGGGCACCAATTACAGTGGTAGGGGTAGGCTAACGAGTCCATCCATGGTAAGAATAACACAAACGAAGCTTGTCTTGTTATAAAAAAGTCCCGCACTGTTTTCCTTTGTTTAATGTGTCAAATTACTCTTCTTTTGTTGAATTTCTCTCTGTCAACCCGTTTGAACGAAGTTGAAGAAAGACATCAAAGAGACTCAAGATAGAAAGAAAACTACACAACGCACGCTTGGTCAGATCTTTGCCTGTGTGATGATATCGTGAGCAGAGGGGCTCACGGAGGAGACTAAATCAGATGGAGTGTTAAAGACAAATTGGAAATGAGCGCCGGCACAAAGGTCAGAATTCTTTTACGGACAGAAATATGAGTACGGAGGTCAGAAGATGCGTCTCCTCATGGACGTCCAACTCGTATATTTGTGTTACCCGACATTTTTTTTAGCTGTCGGTTTTTCGCTTTCATCACTGATTTGTTGTTTTTCTTTTTCTTTCTGTCTGTCGCTCTCCTTTTTGAGCTGCTCCTCACGCCAGCGGCTGTTGAATTATTGATGCCGTGTTGAGCTGGTGAGATTTCTCCTGCTGCGGACTTGCTTGTTGCGTTTGCATTACTCCTGTCAAGCCAACTGTGGTGTGTGTGTGTGTGTGTGTGTGTGTGTGTGTGTGTGTGTGTGTGTGTGTGTGTGTGTGTGTGTGTGTGTGTGTGTGTGTGTGTGTGTAAAGATACACTTGCAGCTAATCAAGTGTGTTTGTGCATCTTCCGACTTCTGAATCAGCCAGCAGTCATTGGGAAAACATCAGCCGCAGGTGGGAAAGCATTGTTCACCAAACCTGTAATGAGTCACGTACACGTCCCATAGATCCGGAGAACAACAATTTTGGCGTAAGTGCACTGAGTCACAAAAACCCATGCTGTGTCATAACCAGTTGCACTGTCAAGTCAAAAGGTTGGTAGTGCTTTGTTTGGCCATTCATGACCTTGACAGCCTCCACGGTGACATACATTATATCGTGAGCATTAACACGGCTAAGTTAAGGTCAACACCGAACTCTGTAGAATTTGCTCCTGGCTCACTGACAACAAGCTATCCATATACTTAGGTAAAACGGAATCCATCCTATTTGGGTCCCACATCAACCCTAAGAAAGTCAGTGACTTCACTATTAAAGTGGGTTATCACCAGGAAAGATGAGGTCACCTACCTAGGTTCCATTCTAAAGGCTAATCTTTCCTGTGATAAAACGGCAACCAAGGTATTCAAAAAGGTCAACCAACCAACGAACGAGATTTCTCTACAGAATCTCCTCTCTGGTCAACAAAAGCACCATGAAAATTCTCGCGGGAACTCTCATTCAACCCTGTTTCGATTACGCATGCACCTCCTGGTACCCCGGCACCTCCAAAACCCTCAAATCTGGACTCCAAACATCCCAGAACAAGCTAGTCAGGTTACTTCTAGACCTCCACCCCAGATCACACCTCACTCCTACCCACTTCTCCAAAGTGAATTGATTAACGTGGACCCCGACCTAAACAAGCTGAAAAGCTTATTCAGGTGTTACCATTTAGTGGTCAATTGTACCGAATATGTACTGTACTGTGCAATCTACTAATAAAAGTTTCAATCAATCAATCAATCAATTAATCAATCAATCAACCAATCAATCACAATTCAGTCGTTAAGATATTGTACATAATTTTCTGGAAAAACTAAATTCTTAAGTTGTAAAAGATCTAACAAGGTTCTGCTGTGGAATATTAATAATGGTGCAGGGTTCCCCTTGATTTATTTGATAGTGGTGGTGCGCCACGGCAACATGTAAGTTGCACCTGAAGAACGAGGGTTTATTTTTTTGTGAGAAGAAAATGTAGTAGTATAATGTATTGTAGCATCAAAAAGAAGACATTCTTTTTAGCGTTTATTACCAATATTATGCGAACAATTGGCCAAATATTTATAAGTATTTCCTTTTGTACACACGTCTCTATGTTTCACTCCTAGACACACAATACTTCCTCATTCTCCACCAACACGCTATGTTCACAGACCATGGGAAAAATAAACATCATAACACAAACATCATCAGGTGGTTACAGTATGAATGGATATGTACAGGACAGGCCAAAAGTTTGGACACACCTTCTCACCTTCACTTCACACCTGTGAACGGAGTGGCGAAGTTGGTAGAGTGGCTCTGCCAGCAATCTGAGGGTTATTGGTTCAATCCCCACCTTCTACCATCCTACTCACGTCCGTTGTGTCCTTGGGCAAGACACTTCACCCTTGCTCCTGATGGGTCCTGGTGAGCGCCTGGCATGGCAGATCCCGCCGTCAGTGTGTGAATGTGTGTGTGAATGGGTAAATGTGGAAATACTGTCAAAGCGCTTTGGGCTTCTTAAAAAAAAGGGGTAGAAAAGCACTATACAAGTACAACCCATTTACCATTGTAACCGTGACTCAATCGGTCAAAGTCCTTAAGAGGAGTTTGTTAAGATTCTCAATCGCAATGGGACTTTCCCAGGTAAAAAAAAGTTGAAAAATAGAAAATTAAAACATTTCAAAATTGTTAAATGTTTAAAAAGTACGACATGTTTGTGGCATAAAAATGACAGACCAAACTAAGATTGCGGTCCTACTGTTTGTGTTTAGTTATGAGTCTATCAGACTTTTCCATGTGTCTTGTCGTGACGGACGTGAAAACTGGTGGGAGGGGCTATTTTTTACTAGAGAGCCAATTTGACATGACCCTCAAAATAAAAACATTTTAGCCATACCTGACACGCCTGCAAAATTTGGTGACTGTCTCTGCATGTTTAGGGGTCACGTACAAGTCTCAGAGTCGCACATCGAAAGAACAGAATGGGTTTTGGCGTAAAGGCTGCGATGGACAAAAATCCACGTTGCGTCATAACCTGTTGTTGCGTCATCAGATCAAAATATAGCCGAAGTTTGGTTACATCCAGAGTGGATTTGACCAATCTAAGTGCATGAACATGAACTGATGAAGACTGCTCGGATGGGAGGGTAAACGTCTTCCAAGACAAACTGAACAGTCCAGTTATAATGGATTAAATGCTCTGAGATGACAATGACTTGGATGAATTACATTTTGAGAACAAACCACATTGCAATTTTTCTCTCCAAAATTATAAATATCGGCATAAAACTGGTAAATAAGTAAAGGAAGACATGTAACTTGTAGACTGTCAATCAACATTCTTTTCTCAAGGTGCCACATAGAACAATGTTAAAAGTTTAAAAATTAAAGTACCACTGATAGTCAAATAGTGAAATGATCCTCTGCATTTGAGCCATCCCTTAGTTCCACCCCCTGGGAGGTGAGGGGAGCAGTGAGCAGCAGTGGTGGCCGCTCTTGGAAATTATTTTCAGTGATTTAACCCCCAATTCCAACCCTTGATGCTGGGTGCCAAGCAGGGATGTAATGGGTTCCCCATTTGTATAATTTTTTTGTATGACTTGGCCGGGGTTTGCAATCACGACCTACCGATCTCAGGGCAGACACTCTAACCACAACGCCACTGAGCAGGTTTTTGTGTAATGTGCAATAATTTATTAAAAATATTTGGCCCTATGCAGACAGACCCACAGCTTTTGTCTCCATCATGCGCTTAAACTAAAGAAATTACCAATAAAAAAACTATAGTTTTTCATAATGTAATGTAATCATAATACATAATGTAATAATATTACAAGTAACGATTTAAAAGGATATATACTTTAATTTTTCATTACTGTGGAATTGTTTACCATTGTATTGTACTTAGGAGGTAAATTATTAATACATGTGTGATCTTAAATAAAATAAATCCAACAAAGTCCCATTTCTGCAAGCAAATATGTAAGTTGAATGGAGGCTCAACAATACTGATTGGACATCATGTATGTCACTCAAATGCCGGTGACCGTTGCCATTACATTATCACACTAATAAAAACCTTGATGTCGATTTGATGTTGATTAATCGTGAAGCCCTAATTCAGCAACATATTTTAACATTCATTCACAAAAAGGTTCTGAATAGAAAAAGTGTATAACCTGATATCTCTTAACAGAAAATTATTGAGTGTCAAGAGTATTTGGACTTATGCGGTTAGTGCCTTTCCATCGAGTTTGTGACCTAGTTTGACTCCCATCATTCAAAACTGGGGCATTTCTACTATAGTCCAACTAACTTAGTAATTTTGTATTTGTTGGTTAAAAAAAAATCCCCAAAAAGTTGGCTGCTTTTTAATAGTTACAAAAACACAAACCATTGGTTACTTTTCAGCTCCTTCATATGACTACAACATTTACATATATTTATATTCAGTGAAGGGAATTATTTCCTCAAAAGATGTGAAAGGCAAGTGCAGCTTGAAAGAGACCTCGGAAAACATGACAGACCACACCAGGGAGCAGTTACTCCCTTAAGCAGGCGCCATCTAATTAATTACTCGGCTTCATCAAATGAGTTTCACCAAAGTCGAAACTTGGAAGTAGCTGTGCAGTGATGAGTCTTATACGTGGCCGCTGAAAGAGTTATTAGCGTGTCGAAAGACACGTTTGACACATAAATTAGTATGCGTAGCCTTTTTAAGCAGCTGTCACATAGCTCCTGTTTTTAATTGTGGCAAGCCACCACAAGAAAAGTTCAGGCCCCCACAAATATATGAAAAACCAAAAAAAAACTATTAAAAGAAAGAATGCTTATTACCGACCTGCGATAAGGTAGCGACTTGTCCAGGCTGTACCCCGCCTTCCGCCCGATTGTAGCTGAGATAGGCACCAGTGCCCCCCGCGACCCCAAAGGGAATAAGCGGTAGATATTTGGATGCATGGATGTTTATTACCGCCACACCTAGAAAATACGTTGTTGTTGTTTAAGTTGAAAACAAATTAAAGTAATATAATATAGTGTAGCCCCCAGAAGAAATTAAACAACATCTGAAGCGATTTTTTACTTTTATTTGTTTTAAATTTATGTATACATTTTTTGAGCCCTTTAAAAGAAAGTCGTATCATCGTGCAAATTACTCGATGATGTCATTGTGACCACACCCGCACCGCCACAGGTATCTTTGGCAGTTTAAAGAAAAGCCTGTATAACTTTCATCCTCGATATGTGATGATTTCATAGGCACATCGACCCAGCCACACCACCACTATCACAAGATATTGACTATCTGTGGACTCAGCCCACATGTGTTGCTGCGTACTTACTAGGAGTGCTGGTAAAAATCGATTCACATCCGTAAGGAAAATCTCTCAGGATTCTTCTTTTTTATTTTACTTTATTCAACAAGGTAAAAACTCATTGAGATTATAATCTCTCTTACAAGAGCGATGTGGCCAAGAGTGTAGCAAAAAAAGGTTTCATAAATACATATATAGACAACAAAAAACAGTTGCAGTCACAAAAGCACAAATTACCATCCATCCATCTTCTTCTGCTTATCCGAGGTCGGGTCGCGGGGTAGGCAGCCTAAGCAGGGAAGCCCAGACTTTCCTCTCCCCAGCCACTTCGTTCAGCTCTTTCCGGGGGATCCCGAGGCGTTCCCAGGCCAGCCGGGAGACATAGTCTTCCCAATGTATCCTGGGTCTTCACCGTGGCCTCCTACCTGTAGGACGTACCCTAAACACCTCCCTAAGGAGACGTTCAGGTGGCATCCTGAGCAGATACTCGAACCAGCGGCTTTACTTTGAGCTTTTCCAGATGGCAGAGCTTCTCATCCAATCTCTAAGGGAGAGCCCCGCCACCCGGCGGAGGAAACTCAATTCGGCCGCTTGTACCCGTTCTTTCGGTCATAACCCAAAGTTCATGACCATTGGTGAGGATGGGAACGTAGATCGACCGGTAAATTGGGAGCTTTGCCTGACGGCTCAGCTCCTTCTTCACCACAACGGATCTGTACAGCATCCGCATTACTGAAGACACCGCACTGATCCGCCTGTCGATCTCACGATCCACTCTTCCCTCCCTCGTGAACAAGACTCCGAGGTACTTGAACTCCTCCACTTGGGGCAGGGTCTCCTCTCCAACCCGGGGATGGCACTCCACCCTTTTCCGGGCGAAAACCATGGACTTGGAGGTGCTGATTCTCATTCTAGTCGCTTCACACTTGGCTGCAAACCGATCGAGTGAGCGCTGAAGATCTTGGCCAGATGAAGCCATCAGGACCACATCATCTGCAAAAAGCAGAGACCTAATCCTGCAGCCACCAAACTGGATCCCCTCAACGCCTTGAATGCGCCTAAAAATTCTATCCATAAAAGTTATGAACAGAATCGGTGATAAAGGGCAGCCTTGGCGGAGTCCAACCCTCACTGGAGCACAAATTACTTAAAACATAAAAACACGCAATCGGTAAAAAAAAATGTAATGGGTGTCCTCCTGGACAGCACACTCTCCTTTCAAGCCCACATAAACAGCATTACCCGGTCTGCTAACTTTCATCTACGGAACATTAATCGTCTTCGCCCATCCTTTACCCCACATACTGCTGCCATATTCGTCCATAGCCTGGTCACCTCTTGCCTGGACTATTGCATTGCTCTCCTATTTGGTCTCCCTCACGAGTCACTTCACAAACTTCAGCTTCTCCACAACTCTGCAGCCCGTATAATCACCAGAACCCCTTCAATCCAGCACATCACCCCCGTTTTGCAGCAACTCCACTGGCTACCCATCGAACATCGTATCCACTTTAAAAGAATTATCCTCACTTTCAAAACCATCCATAACCTCTCGCCATCATATCTCTCTGACCTTATCCATGTCGCCTCTCCCTCACGTTCCCTAAGATCCTCTTCATCCATCCATCTCACTGTCCCTTTATTTAAACTGTCCTCAATGGGTGCCCAAGCTTTCAGCCGTTCTGCCCCACATCTCTGTAATTCTGCCACCAGACCTTTGTAACTTGGACTCAATATCCCTCTTCAAGTCAAGACTCCAAACACACCTATTCCTGACTGCTTATTCATTGTAATCATCTTTTCTTCTCTATCTTTGTTGTTGTTATTATTATCCAATGTGATTTTATTGTTTTGAGTTTGTACGGTGTCCTTGAGTGCCCAGAAAGGTGCCTTATATATAAAATGTATTATTATTATTTATTATTAATAAATGTTTGAATTAAAACAATAAAAAATAAAAAAAAAGTACAGTGCCCAATAGAAACAGCTTCTTGATTTTTTAAAAATGGCATACAATTCCCCCAAAGTGATCAGTTCAGGTAGCTTCAGATCACTTTGAAATGTATTACATTACAATAGAGCAGCAAATCTGAATAATTTTTTCCCCCAAAGACTAAGAACCAACACACCAAGGATGTTCTGTCTCAAACACATAAAAAACAAACAACCTCTGCATTTGACCCATCCCCTTGTTCCCCCCCCCGGGAGGTGAAGAGAGCAGTGAGCAGCAGGGGTGGCCGCGCTCAGGAATCATTTTGGTGATTTAACCCCCAATTACAATCCTTGATACTGAGTGCCAAGCAGGGAGGGAATGGGTCCAATTTTAATAGTCGGCCGGGGTATAAAATCTGTGAACTGACAAAGATGGACAGTTTGCCTTTGTATACAAAGTGCAATGACTTAGACCATGGGTGTCAAACTCTCGCCCGCGGGCCAAATTTGGCCCGCCATGTAATTTCATTTGGCTATAGAGGCAATATCAAATTATTATTAGTGCTGGCCCGCCGGTATTATACACCGCATTCACCGCTAATACTCATACTTTCTAACCCTCCAGATTTTCCCGGTAGACTCCCGGGGCAACCACACTCTCGAATTTCTACCGATTTCCACCCGGACAACAATGTTGGGGGCGTTCCTTAAAGGCACTGCCATAAAGCGTTCTCTACAATCTGTCGTCACGTCCACTTTTACTCCATGTAATCAGTGTGCCGGACTATCCATCCATCCATCCATCCATCATCTTCCGCTTATCCGAGGTCGGGTTGCGGGGGCAGCAGCCTAAGCAGGGAAGCCCAGACTTCCCTTTCTCCAGCCACTTCGTCTAGCTCTTCCCGGGGGATCCCGAGGCGTTCCCAGGCCAGCCGGGAGACATAGTCTTCCCAACGTGTCCTGGGTCTTCCCCGTGGCCTCCTACCAGATGGACGTGCCCTAAACACCTCCCTAGGGAGGCATTTGGGTGGCATCCTGACCAGATGCCCGAACCACCTCATCTGGCTCCTCTCGATGTGAAGGAGCAGCGGCTTTACTTTGAGTTCCTTCCGGATGGCAGAGCTTCTCACCCTATCTCTAAGGGAGAGCCCCGCCACCCGGCGGAGGAAACTCATTTCGGCCGCTTGTACCCGTGATCTTATCCTTTCGGTCATGACCCAAAGCTCATGACCATAGGTGAGGATGGGAACGTAGATCGACCGGTAAATTGAGAGCTTTGCCTTCTGGCTCAGCTCCTTCTTCACCACAACGGATCGATACAACGTCCGCATTACTGAAGACGCCGCACTAGTGCCGGACTAGTCACATAATATATGCAGGCTTTTAAAAACACACATGAGTGAATGCAAAGCATACTTGGTCAACAGCCATACAGGTCACACTGAGGGTGGCCGTATAAACAACTTTAACACTGTTACAAATATGCACCACACTGTCAACCCACACCAAACAAGAATGACAAACACATTTCTGGAGAACATCCGCACCGTAAGACAACATAAACACAACAAAATAAATACCCAAAAGCCCTTGCAGCACTAACTATTCCGGGACGCTACAAAATACACCCTACGGTACCACCACTATTAAGATTTTGCACTTTTAAGTTATATAAGCGTTGCTTGTTCTATATTTAGTGTTAAAGCAAATCAGTGTAGCAAACTGAGCAATAATTAACGGCAGTTTCTCTTGCTACTTCAAGGCTTGAATGTTTGATTCATTCATTAGTTATTTTATTTTCAAATGTATTTTTAGCCTGTAAAAAAGTTTATTTTGATATTCACCTCAGAAGGTCGCAAATAGAAAAGAGGCATCCAATTTTTATTTACATTTTATTTGATATGCCATTGATATTTTTTAATTAATTTTATTTGAAATACTATTTTGCATGTCACTATAAAGTTATATAAGCCTTGCTTGTTCAATATTCAATGCAAAACTTGTTTGGGTCCCTATTAAAAGGTTAATTTGTTCAACCTTGGCCCGCGGCTTTGTTCAGTTTTACATTTTGGCCCACTCTGTATTTGAGTTTGACACCCCTGACTTAGACTAAGACAAACAATGATCCACAAGGGAAATTGTTCAACACAGTAGCTCAGTTATAGTGGACAAATGTTGCTTTTGTAAGGTTTGCAAACACAAAAATGATGTTTTTACTCAAAGAGACAGTACTTTGCTCATGATGCTTAAGAAATACTGCTTTAAGTATCAGATACATGAAAAAACATGATGCCAGTCCGAGTGGTACACTAGTACAGTAGGGGTTATGGATTACATAGCACACACCATGTGTTGCCTCAAGGTTGACTCTTAATCATTCAGTTGTTGAATTGGACTACAGAAGGAACCGGATCCATTTTTAAAAACAGACCCTGATGGACGTCTGAGTCGACGTCTAAACTGTTCCTCGTTTGACAAAACAAACCACCTCCCAAAGCCCACAAGACAAACCCTATCAGGGTGGTGGGGTTATTTAATTTCAGCGTGCAGTGCTGAACTGTCATTAGCCGCACTGCAAAGATTCGCTTCCTGTGATTGTTAGTTATCTACAATTAAACTGATTATATGCGAAGATTTTTC
The DNA here is from genome assembly GCF_033978795.1 of Nerophis ophidion. Taxonomy (NCBI): domain Eukaryota; kingdom Metazoa; phylum Chordata; class Actinopteri; order Syngnathiformes; family Syngnathidae; genus Nerophis; species Nerophis ophidion. The sequence goes on along the minus strand of NC_084634.1, from coordinate 16,994 downwards.
CCGACACGTTAATTACTGTCAATTATGATTAGGAAGGAATTAAAATGATCTGCTCCGTTTGCGGCGCTGGCACAGACACAGATGAGCATGAGAGAGCAAGATCCAGGCACACACATCTCAACTTAAAACGACTTGAACTTTAGAAACTGGACGAGCACAATTTAATCATTTTTACACATTGATACTGTTTTTTATTTAGTTAAATACAATCCCTTAGGATGTCAGCTGCAGCTATTAGTATCACCATTTTAACTTATTTTACATATTTTGTTTTTCCCTCCCATTTCTTATAAATGTATTTTCTTTGGACTATGCTGGTCAATGCGAGCAAACGCGCACCAACACTAAAATGTTCCACATAGAGAACCGATCCAGAAGCAAAACCACAAAAACACCTTAAAAGAAAAGAAATGCCAAAACCCCAAAAGCACCTATATGAGAGAAATGTTGCAAGTTAACAGAACAAAAGCAGATGTTAGCCCAGCTTCCAAGGCGCCACACCTGAATGATATCCGTGATATAAGACAAAATATTTTACAGAATGGTGGAGCAACCAATTTTTACCAAGGGTGAACAAGTGTTTAAAAACACAAAGAAAAATACTTTCTCATTTATTTCACCAACTTTCTTCCACGGACATACCGCTCAAGTCTTTTAAAACTGGCACACTAGTCCATCAGGTCATGACCGGTCCTGTTTGAGGAAACCGCTCTTATATATGTACCTGGATTATAAAAGTCTGATCAGCTCGTGTTTGGTCTAAAAGTTCAGTTTGGATATGTACTGAGCTTGTATATATGTAGTCCTCCATCTTTGTAGTCACATTCAGCAGAGCATTAAAATATTTGTTGTATTTTGTTTTCAGATTTGAAGTTTTTTTTTTATAAATCCACTAGCTTCTTCTATAGAAAAATATATTATGGTACCAATAAGCAAAGAACCAGGTGCCATACTTCTCCCTTCACTATTATTCATATTGAGAACCGACATTTGTTTTTGATCTCTCTCTTTTATCAGTTAGAGATTTACTTTTACTGAGATTTGTTGAAATTTTCACTTTAAAGGCCTACTGAAACCCACTACTACCCACCACGCAGTCTGATAGTTTATATATCAATGATGAAATATTAACATTGCAACACATGCCAATACGGCCTTTTTAGTTTACTAAATTACAATTTTAAATTTCCCGGGAGTTCCGTCTTGAAAACGTTGTGTAATGATGACGTGTATGCGTGACGTCACGGGTTTTTAGAAAGTATGAGCGCTGCACACACACAGCTAAAAGTTGTCTGCTTTAACGGCATAATTACACAGTATTTTGGAGATCTGTGTTGCTGAATCTTTTGCAATTTGTTCAATTAATATTGGAGAAGTCACAGTATAAAAGATGGAGTTGGGAAGCTTTAGCCTTTAGCCACACAAACACACTGTGATTCCTTGTTTAAAATTCCTGGAGGTGAAGCTTTACTATGGATCAGAGCGCGGTCAAGCAACCATGAATCACGACGGAATGTCAACCAGCAGGTTTCGGTGAGAAAATTGTGGTAAAAAGTCGCTTCTTACCGGAGAAAAGCTGAGCTTGTGCCGTCCATGAAGCTGCCGTCGACTCCCCTGAGACATTGGCGTCAAGACACCCGTGGACGTACACCTCGGACTATCAGGTAATATTAAACTCACTAAAACACCAGCAACACAATAGAAAGATAAGGGATTTCCCAGAATTATCCTAGTAAATGTCTCTAAAAACATCGGAATCCGTCCCAATGCAATCGTGTTTTTTTATTTTTTATTTTCAATATCCTCAAACACGAATCTTTCATCCTCGCTCAAATGAATGGGGAAATTGTCGTTTTCTCGGTCCGAATAGCACTTTTTGTTGGAGGCTCCCATTAAAATCAAAGTGAATATGTGAGAAGCCCCCACACGTGTGACGTCATCGTCTGCGCTTTCCGGTAGAGGCAAGGCATTTCTCTTAACACTGAAAGTTGCGAACTTTATCATGGATGCAGCAAAAATATGGCAATATCGGGAAATGATCAAGTATGACACATAGAAAGGACCTGCTATCCCCGTTTAAATAAGAACATCTCATTTCAGTAGGGGAACTGCAAATTTTTTTCTTAATTTTGCCTATCATTCACAATCGTTATGTAAGAAAAAAACACATACGTGTTTTTCTTTTATGCATTCTAAGTCGTAAAATATGTTAAGTGACAGGTGGCTAATGATGCAGCTAATTTGAGTACAATATTACACCCATGAAGCCCTTTAAATGCCAACAATTAGAATCATGATCCCTAAGCAATTAAAAATAATCCAAAATCTATTTTATAAATGTGTTTAATCAAACTGTCATATCCAGCAACTCTGGGAAATCATATTGATGTATATTCCGATATCTGCTGTAAATATTTAGTTTAGGTAAGAGAAGTGTCGGATACTTCTCTTGTTGCCTTATTTGTATATGACTTTATTAAATGTTTGGGAAGCTTTTATTAAACAAAACCAGTTTTCTTTTAAGTCATTTTGAAATTAAAATCGATCAGACCTATTATTTTTATGGAGAAATCTCCCGTCAAAAGGCAAAACCTAGTAACTCACTTCTAGCTGATTTTGAGAAAATAAAGGAAAACCAATCTATGTTGATGCTGTCTTACAAAGATCTACAAAGTCATCAAACGTGTAGATGTTTTCTTGAGCTTTCATTTTCTTGCCGATTGAGCCATGGATTGAATCTGCTCTCATGAACGTGTGCCCTTTCTCCAGATATTTTATCACAATCTCGGGTGGGCCCCATTCTGCGTTTGCACATTGGGCAAGGCCGTGTACAGCGTCCAGTTTTTATTTTGACCTCCACAGTTATCTGCCCAAAAGAGTATGCAAGGGGAAGAATCAAGAACAATACATTTAATGAAGGTGATTGCAACGTCCTGGGCCAATCTTCCAAATATCCCCTCATGCCATAATATCACATAATCAGGTTGACCCGTCGGCCCCCATTCGTGCAAATATCTCATTAAAGATAGTAAGGCGACTGACAATGAAGCTCCGATTGGTCCCTTGCGATACTAGGTTTTTCTGTTGTAGCTACGCGGTTATGTGGTAGTTGCTAGGTCCTGCCATGCGCGTAACAGTTTACTTACGGAACAAATTACAATATCGCATACACTAATGTAAAGCGTATCACCTAGGAACTCCAAAATTATTATCAGCTCAGTTTTGACCAACATTGAGTTACTGGGTTTTGCCTTTGGAAGGGAGTAATGTAGTTAATTATAGAACTGGTATTGAATGTTATTAAAAAGTATTCATTTTGAATCGAGAATCAATTCTGAATTGAAAATCGATTCTGAATCGAATAGTGTAGTACCCAAAGATTCACAGTCCTACCAACAAAAATAACCATCTCGTGACGACCTAATTATTATCAAGATATTAGCAATATTATTATAAAAGCGCTAAAGCAAACAAATTATTTTCAGCAGCACTGGGACGTAGAGAATGCTAACTAGCTTACACTGCAAAATTGACATACTTTGATTGATTGATTGAAATTTTTATTAGTAGATTGCACAGTTCAGTACATGTTCCGTACAATTGACCACTAAATAGTAACACCCGAATAAGGTTTTCAACTTGTTTTAGTCGGGGGCCACGTTAATCAATTCATGGTACAAATATATACTATCAGCATAATACAGTCATCACGCAGGTTAATCATCAGAGTATATACATTGAATTATTTACATTATTTACAATCCGGGCAGTGGGATGAGGAGCTTTGGTTGACATCAGTATTTCAGTTATCAACAATTGCATCAACAGAGAAATGGACATTGAAACAGTGTACGTCTTACTTAGTAGGATATGTACAGCGAGCAGAGAACATAGTGAGTTCAGATAGCAAAAGAACAAGTATATATACTTAAGCCGGTGAGCTGCTGCATCACCTCAGAGTTGGTAAAAGTTAATTTAAGTTGGTCAACTGACAATCAATACAACCTTTATTTAACCAGATAAAAAACCCATTGAGTTCAAGATCTCTTTCACAAGGGTGACCTGGCCAAGAGGTCAGCAGCACATGTTTCAAAACAGTTTCAGAAAAGTAATAGGTTAAGACACACTGTACATTTTAAAATGCATACAAAGGAACTGTAAAACAATTAACCAAATTCAGTCCGTACACGATGAACAGTTAAAGCATACAATTTTTTAGACCATAATGCCTAAAGGCTGTTTTTCTTTGTATCAATTTACACCGGTATGGAGGCATTAAACCTAAAAGAACCTTATAAACGATAGTCAGGCAATGTGTGCATCTGCGTCCACTTGATTTCATTTACAGATGATGACAGCCAGTACCAAACCTTAGTGCTGAATGAAAAACAGTGTCCAAGGACTGGAGGCATTTAAATGAAGCACTAAAATAAAGCACATATTCATAATCAATTTCGGGCAAGATAGTCGGTGTCACCAATTTCTTTCTGACCTTAAGAAAGAAGCAGTTTTTAGTTCTAAAAAAAGAAAAACAAGCTTTACCCTAAGCTTACAGACCAAGTTGTCAATATACCTAGAAATGTCGAGAAAGACAAGAGAAGACGCTAGGTTGTAGCCACCGGTTTTTTTTTTAAACCTGCATGAGGATTATGATTACTTTTTCATATAAACAGTAAGATAAAAACATACCATCCAACAACATCCTACTGAGAGCCGACATTGTTCAGTAAGACATTTTTTTATTATGTCATTAGTCTGTATTTCTTGTTTAGCACTTAGCAATACTGCTCCTCGATGCCTAATGTTTCACTAAAGCTGCATCTGTTTATCACACAGCTTCTAAAACTTGTTGTTCATCCTTGTAATATTCATGTTTTAAAATATAAGGTTCTGGATCATTCGTCCCAAAGTAGTCGTCGTTTCTCATTAAATGTGCCATGATTAGTAGTAGTTGTTGAAGGGTAAAGAAAAAGTTGTGATTTGTCTGTGAAATTAAAACGTCTCCTTATGCTTTAAATGAGCAAAATATGTAAATATGTGTCCGTTACTACATTACATTTACTTACAGCGTGTACATAAAACTGAGGTTTTAGGGTGCTTTTAAGAGCACTTTATAGGTGGCTAGTTTAGGGCTGGGCGATATGTACTTTTATTAATATCTCGATGTTTGTAGGCCATGTCACGATACACAATATACAGTATCTCCCAATATTTTGCCTTAGCCTTGAATTAACAATTGATACTAATAATCACAGCAGTATGATGATTCTACGTGTCTACATTAAAACATTCTTGTTCATACTGCATTGATCATGGAAATCACAACTAAGTCAATTTAGCAAAACTGTATTTATTAAACAGTTATTTAGCAGTGGCACAAACATTCATGTCATTTCCAAACAGAAAGAGCAAGATTGTCAAGAGACATTCTACAAAATAGCTATGAGTGCACTTTTGTGCCTGATGTCACTAAGATGATATATCAAAACAACACTAAATTAAACGCAATTTTTGTACAAAACACCACTACAATAGTTTAAAACAAATAAAGTGCACAAATAGTGTATGTCCTTCGCTATGTGGTAGGTTACTGCGGACGTTATCTCCTGTTTTTGACTATTTTTTTCATACGGTGTTGATCTGGAAATGGAAGACGCCCCGCTCAATTGGGTCAGTGCTGGTTGCTTCTGCATTTTGTAGGTGTGGCACCGGCCGGAGATGTTGACATACAGAGTTTCAAGCACTCATCCTCTAGCGGGTGACTTTTCAAATGATGCTACGAATTAGTAGTGCTACCACTTTTTGTAGCAACGCTTTTACCGCATACTTTACATATTAGTTGTTTGTTGAACATCTTCCCGCTTGAAGCCAAACCACCGCCAGACGATGGACCTTGTGCTGTTTTTCTTGGGAATTAATTATTCTTCCTCCATTTGTCACCAGATTGGCACCTTGTCTCTCGTAATACCACTCGCACCGCACCGCTTGCACCACCTGCCACAGCTAACTTTACCCATGCCGTTACCTCTCTGCTCCGCGAGGGCTTATGACGTTGCACGTGTGACAGTATGTGGTGTATGTAAGACGGTGCGCTTGTTTTGTCTCTGTGAGATGGAGACAAAAAAGAGTGAGAAAAGCCTGTAGTGTAATGCCCGCAGCTAAAAGCAACTGCATAAGAACGTATACTCGAATACTCATTTTCTACATCGTACAGAGACAAAGCAGCGATATATCGAGTGTATTCGATATATCACCCAGCCCTACGCTAGTTGCTAGCTGACCTTTGCTAACATTTGTTTGCGAGTTAGAATGTATTAAAAGAAAAACATGTGTGCTTGTCTTACAAAAGGATTGTAAGTGATAAGCACAAATCAAAAGAATTCACCTTCAAGAACATGTTAAAACAATGATTGGAATCAACAACAAAAAATACATTTATAATACAGTTTAGTGAAAAAGTAATAAATCATATACTGGTAGTAGTTTTTTTTTCACATTTTTCATCAATACAACTGAGTCCCTGCCACACAGCACGTCTCTGTCGTCCACATTATTGAACACCCCTGCTTTAATTGTAATTACCCAAGATTACAGCTTGTGGATTGAAGTGGGAGACGAGGCATTTAAAGCGGCCTTGGCTAAATCAGAAGACATCGATAAAGACGTTTCCCTCTTCAGACCTGTTGAGTGAGGATTCAGTGGCAGCAGAGACTGGCTTTTAAGCCAAATAAGAGAAAAAAAAGAAGCAACGCTAAAGCTTGTCTATTTTGTCATCAGAGAAGCGCCAAATGAGAGAAAAATGTTTAAGAGTGGCGGCTGTGCTGAAAGCAAAACCTTCAGCAAGTGTCTTCCCATCATCTCCTCCACAACCTCGCCTCGCCTCACTGCACCGCATCTCCTCATCCTCGTTCAATTTCACGCCGCTACACCTGTGTCGCCTCGGCTGTTTGTACACAACTTGCTTTCCAACTTGACCTCGGGACTCATCCATCATCCTTTGGGTCCTTTCCGACTGCACTGTCCCAAACCCAACAAAAAAACAAAAAAATAAACGGAATTGGAACGCTTATGGCGCCAGGGAAGTGCTCTGCTGCTTCTAGAATAAAACGCTTGAATAAAACAGGGCCGACGGGCAACACAAAAATACCCCCAAAAAGCCCAATTGGTAATTGTGCAACATTAACTACACACATGAATTCTTAGACACACATCGGAGTTGAGTCACCACAGCGCTTACAAATACAACATCTAAATAAGTAGCCAGCAGGCGGGAACATGAATAATTGATGTCTTTTGTTTAAGATAGAGAAAAAGCAATATGGTGTGCAGCTAACACGCTGGCACAATCATCTCTACAACAGCTATTCAGGAGGACTGAGACTTAATAAAAGTTCTCTTTTCTGCTGAGGCCAATGGATCAAACTCCTGTTTTGTAGTACATTTCAAGAAACTTAATATCTAATAAGAATAGGACATTTTTCATCCAGATCCAAGGCAACAAAAGCATTACAAGAGCCTACGTAAGGACAACCAGATTACACGGATCAAAGCAAGGTGAATATTGATTTTTAAATTGCTGCCAAATTTACATTCATCTTGGTTTTATTTGACAGTTGCTGACCTTGCATACATAACATACACACACTCAAACACACACACACACTATATGTGTATATATATATATATATATATATATATATATATATATATATATATATATATATATATGCATGTATGTGTATATGCATAAATGTGTAGATATGTATGTATGTATGTATACATGTATATATATGCATGCATACATACATTCATAGAGAGAGAGAGAGAGATACACATACAAATGCACACACACACACACACACACACACACACAAACATACACATACATACTGAATAAAAATATAAAGGTAACTGCAATCAGGACAAGACCCTGATGAGGACGACAAGCATGCAGATGAGCTTCTCAGTTTGTGCAGAAATTATTTGATTATGCAAACCAATTGTTGCAGCAGGAGCCTGGTCACAAACATTCATGGATGTGTACCTGTTGGATGTGGCCATCCTGGGCAGTTTTGGTTGCAACGTAGTCTGCGGTTGTGAGGCCGGTTTTATGTACTGCCAAATTGACTGAAACACCTTTAGAGACATCTTAGGGCAGAGAAATGTCCATTCAATTCACAGGAAACAGAACTGATGGACATTCCTGCAGTCAACATGTCAACTGCACGCTCCCTCAAAACTTTCGACATTGTGCTATGTGATAAACCTGTCCATTTAAGAATGGCCTTTTATTGTGGGGAGCCTAAGGCACACCTATGCAATATTCATGCTGTTTAATCAGGATCTTGATATGCCACACCTGTGAGTGGGAGAGGATTATCTTGGCAAAGAAGATAAGCACACTAACACAGATTTAGACAAATTTGTGAACAATATTTGAGAGGAATAGGTCTTCTGTGTAAATAGTAAAAGTTTTGGATCTTTTGAGTTAAACTTGTGAAAAATGTACTTGTTTTGAATGTGGGTTAAGACCAGTGATGTAATTGTGGTTTGTGCAGCCCTTTGATGCACCTGTAGCATGTGTATAGCACATCCAATAGCATTGAGCTAGCGCATTTTGAAAATTGGAGCCTTATGTTTTTGTTGTACAGTGTGTTCTATCAAGCATGCCTGCATTGTTGGTATGAACAATTTTAACATTATCAAGAGCAGGGGTTTCAAACTAATTTTCGTCTTTGGACAAAAAGAAGGTCTCAGAGGTTCTCTTTGGGATGTTATTTAGTTATTCCAGGACTTTGCAATGCTGCAATTGTGCCAATTCAAGCAAGTTCAACAAAACCATGCAAATGATACACAGCCACACCCAATTTACCATAATTCCTGCAATTTTCCTGCACATTTTGGCCAATCATCAACATTTTCGCCAATTGAATTCGCCCCAACAGCAATTAAACCACACAGTCAAATGTATTACTGGGGCAATTTCGCCTCAACTTTTTGAAAAATCAGCAAAATCAGGTATTTTAGGCCACAATTTTCACAAAAAAGCCTGCAAACACCTGGAAGGACTCGTTATTAAACAATTGTCCCTTCATTTCATTATTATCATTGTTTACCAATAAACGGATGAAAAATCTGGAATCAAAAGTCAAAATAAGTCAAAAGGTTTTCAATGGAGAAAAAAAAGCTGATAATAGCTTGTTGTAGCACATAATACAGAGTTAAAGGCCTACTGAAAATAGATTTTCTTATTTAAACGGGGATAGCAGGTCCATTCTATGTGTCATACTTGATCATTTCGCAATATTGCCATATTTTTGTTGAAAGGATTTAGTAGAGAACATCGACGATAAAGTTTGCAACTTTTGGTCGCTAATAAAAAAGCCTTGCCTTTACCGGAAGTAGCAGACGATGTAAGCGTGACGTCACGGGTGGTAGGACTCCTCACATCCTCACATTGTTTACAATCATAGCCAGCAGCAGCTAGAGCTATTTGGACCGAGGAAGCGACAATTTCCCTATTAATTTGAGCGAGGATGAAAGATTCATGGACGAGGAAAATTAGAGTGAAGGACTAGACAAAAAAAAGAAAGTTACAAAAAAAATAAAAAGGCGAGGGCAGTGACAGCGATTCAGATGTTATTAGACACATTTACAAGGATAATTATGGAAAATCCCTTATCTGCCTATTGTGTACTCGTCTTTTAGTGAGATTAAAAATTACCTGAAAAGCGGAGGGGTGTGGCCACGGGTGAGTTGACGCCAGAGTCTCTGAGGGAAATCACGCAGCTGCAGCAAGACAGAAGCTCCGCTGATGTCTCCGGTAAGAGCTGAATTATTACCACAATTTTCTCACCGAAAACTGCCGGTTGACATTTGGTCGGGATCCATGTTCGCTTGACCGCTCTGATCCATAGTAAAGCTTCCTCTTCGGGAATTTTAAAAAGGAAACACCTTCTGTGTTTGTGTGGCTAAAGGCTAAAAGCTTCCCACCTCCATCTTTCTACTTTGACTTCTCCATTATTAATTGAACAAATTGCAAAAGATTCAGCAACACAGATGTCCAGAATACTGTTTAATTATGTGATTAAAGCAGACTACTTATAGCTTGGATCGGGCTGGAAAATATTGTCCGCTACAACCCGAGACGCCAAAAGCACGCGCCATCATACCGCGACGTTTTCAACACGACACTTTGCGGGAAATTTAAAATTGCAATTTAGTAAACTAAAAATGCCGTATTGGCATGTGTTGACATGTTAATATTTCAGCATTGATATATAAACTATCAGACTGCGTGGTCGGTAGTAGTGGGTTTCAGTAGGCCTTTAAGACTCACATTTGCATGCATTAAATGTTTATTCCATCACTATAACATACATTAGGAAAGATGAAATGCCTTTATGACACATTATTTCCAGGCTTTTGAGAGGTCACAAAAAATGAGTTTGACAACTGTGATCTAGAGGTAATCCGCTATGACAGTGGTTCTCAACCTTTTTTCAGTCATGTACCCCCTGTGAACATTTTTTTAATTCAAGTACCCCCTAATCAGAGCAAAGCATTTTTGGTTGAAAAAAATAAATAAAGAAGTAAAATACAGCACTATGTCATCAGTTTCTGATTTATTAAATTGTATAACAGTGCAAAATATTGTAGTGGACTTTCTTGAACTATTTGGAAAAAAAGATATAAAAATAACAAAAAACTTAAAGTGCCCTCTTTGGGGATTGTAACAGATATCCATCTTGATTCATGAACTTAATTCTAAAAATTTCTTCACAAAAAAATGAATCTTTAAAATCAATATTTATGGAACATATCCACAAAAAATCTAACTGTCAACACTGAATGTAGCTATGTTGCATTTCTTTTCACAGTTTATGAACTTACATTCATATTTTTTTAAGTATTATTCAATAAATCAATTTATAAATGATTTTTGAATTGTTGCTATTTTTAGAATATTTTTTAAAACCTCACGTACCCCTTGGCATACCTTCAATTACCCCCCGGGGTACGCGTACCCCCATTTGAGAAACCACTGCACTATGGAAACACCCGTTTGTCTTCAAAAGCTTGAGCCAGTCTTCAACCGGACGTGGCGTCACATGCAACAAAAGTATCAAAATACTACATTGTTTGATTCAACATGAATTTCGTAAAAAGTACCAAATTCGGTCGCCATCCTTACATACACGTGCATGTGTTCACCCCAACTCCAACTGTAGAGGAGCAATCGCATTAAAGTTGGCTAACTGTTGTACTATGCTGGACCTTTAAATTGAGGTATGAGCATTTTTCATATTATAAAAGTCAGTCACTTTTGGAACAGCCTCCCAACAAACATAAAATAAAGTCTCACTATATTCATACTAAAAGAAACACCTTTATCAGTCCCTTCAAAGTTCTTAGTCATGTCATCACTTAGATTTTATTGTGATTAGATATTTTTCTTAACGTGTGTCATGTGTTTTCATCTGATATTGTCAATTGTCATGTCCGTTTGTGTTTATTGTTTTCAAGCCTTCAGATGGAAATGATACACTATGCTAAATGTGGCTCATTTACAGTCTGTACCAAAGTATACGATCATGTGTGAAAATAAAATCCAGCAGAGCCTCAAATTGCGAGCCTGTTTATTTGTAAACATTTACATGTACAAACTTTTAGATTGAGCCAAATATGTCTGTGTGCGAACCATGTTCCATTTTGCGTGTCACTGGAAGCCTAACAACGCTTCCAATTTGATTGAATATATTCCTGAACACACAGGTGTGACCATTTTGAAGAGGCAGGGGGCCCTACGTAGCATCCGGTTTACATTCTGTACACATGGAAACGACCATTCTGAAGTGGTTACATCTTCTTTACACAGTTATTACTCGGTCGTCACTTCTCAGTACTTCAGTGTGGTTTTTTTGCACTTCACCAAGTTTTGTCTGTTTTGTGACTAAATACGGGTTCAAAAAAGCTAACAGACTAGCCTGGAAAGAAGGACGGATTTACTGTGGACTAAAGGACTATTAGCGTGGAGTACTGTAAAAAAATTCCACGCATTGCTGATTTGGCGTTGGTGTATTTAGGTTCAATGGCTGGGGATAGGTTGATTGGCAACCTTAAATTGGCCCCAGTGTGTGAATGTGAGTATGAATGTTGTCCGTCTATCTGTGTTGGCCCTGTGATGAGATGGTGATTTGTCCACAGGGTGTACTCCGCCTTCCGCCCGATTGTAGCTGAGAAAGGCACCAGCGCCCCCCGCGACCCCAAAGGGAATAAGCGTTAGAAAATTGATGGATGGATGGGCTAGCAGCACTTATACCTTGTCTATTTCCACAATTGTCGTACCAGCGCTGTGTAAGCCTGTCTTAGAGATCACTTTGTGTGATTAGCAAGACATTGAATGCGTACAATCCCTCACAGTCTGGCTGTATAGCTTCGGGTTGTTCGATAACCGCTTTGAAATAGCATTTAAGCCAGTTAGCCTCAGGCTTAATGCGCCTTCACTTTAATGGATTTTATCGGCAAAGGCGGAGTTTTACCCCCTTCATTTCAAGAAGTGAAGTGATGTGAAGTGAATTAGATTTATATAGCACTTTTTCTCTAGTGACTCAAAGCGATTTCCATAGTGAAACCCAATATCTAATTTTTACATTTAAACCAGTGTGGGTGGCACTGGGAGCAGGTGGGTAAAGTGTCTTGCCCAAGGACACTACGGCAGTGACTAGGATGGCGGAAGAGGGCATCGAACCTGCAACCCTCAAGTTGCTGGCACAGCCGCTCTACCAACCGAGCTATACCGCCCCAAGTGTGATGAGATCTGACCTTTTTTAGAAAAAAAATATGCCAGAGCAGAACTTTATTACAACAAAGGAGAAGGCACTACCAGGACACAAGCCGATGAAGGCTCACCTCACATTGCTAGTTTGTGCTAACAATAACAGTGACTGTAAGGTCATCCCAGAGTAGTAAAAATGCTTTTGCTTTTTTTTTTTTTTTGTAGCAACATTGTTAACGTTTTAGAGAACACCAACAAGGTTGTGACTTTTAGTTAAGGGTAGATCCAATTAGTCATGTTTACATTTTTTCTTATGGGAAACAAACTTTCTGTTAAAAACTATGTTCAAGAACATCAGTTAAGTTGAAAAATGAAAGTACCACTGATTTCACACACACACACACACACACACACACTAGGTGTGGTGAAATTACTCTCTGCATTCGACCCATACCCTTGTTCCACCCCGTGAGAGGAGCAGTGAGCAGCAGCGGTGGCCGCGCTCGGGAATCATTTTGGTGAATCAAACCCCAATTCCAACCTCTTGATGCTGATTACCTCCCAAGCAGGGAGATAATGGTCCCATTTTTATAGTCTTTGGTATGACTCGGCTGGGGTTTGAACTCACGACCTACCGGTATCAGGGTGGACACTCCCCTGTACAGGAATGTTTATAATATTTTTTTTAACATTGTGTTGCTTACTTCAAAACTTAACTGGAACATTCTTAAAATATTACTTCATAGAGTGCATAAAACAAAAACATTGGCTTTTTCTTGGCGGAAGAAGATCAACTTCAGTTAAATTCCTTGTTAAGTTGAGAATAAATGAAAGTTTTTCTGCCTGTGATGAGATGACATGAATGCCAGTTGACAGTTCTTTGGGGTTCAGAGTCCTGCAAGGCGTCACAACAACTACTTGAAATGGACTCTCGCAGCTCGGCCCTGATTGCTTTGCAGCGCGACTCGTTAACACCAGCAGCCCAAGTGGCCTTCTCTCCGCCAGACGCCGCCCCGAGGAGCGAGCTGTGAATAATAGATGTCGTCTAAGGAGCTACAGAGGGACACACAGAGTGGATGTGTCAGGAAGCCCAGGGAGCCTTTAAAGACACAACCGTTGCCATTTTGGTTTTGTGTTGTCAAACTTTTGCTGGCGTTTACTTGAAGAAAAAAACTTCTCATTGCAAATGAAAACCTCCCAAACAGTGAAGTTTATCCTTCCCGCAGGTAGAATTATTGCTCTCCCAGACTACTTTGCACAAAACATATTGATTATTAATGGACTTGAGGAGAATTAGATGCTAGAATGAATAAAAGAACGTTGCACTTTAAGGCAGTTTGTTGCAAACAAATATTCTTTCTTCTTCCATCACAACAATAAATCAGGCAGCACAAGAAGAAGAAAAAGCGACGGTGTTTGCGAGACATTCATTATGTGCTTGATGTTTATCCGTGTACACACTAAAAAACATTTTCTACAAACAAGTGTTGTGTGAGCAATACAACATGGGTTCAGGGTTTAATTACTGCTTTGTGCTCGATTATACAGTGCGATACCTCATTTTGTGCTCTCACTGGCAGCTTTACTCTATCATCTCACTGTTTTCCCCTACCATTATATCACGGGGGCGTAACAACCCGATAATTGTATTTTCTATGAAGTGCCAAATCGCAAAATAAATCATTTAAGTCTATAAAGTCTCTGTTCTTTTACGAAACAAAATTAAATGGCTTTATCTTATTGACACAACAGCAGGTCATTCCCATTTCTACACGGTCGCGTTTTCATTACTTATCTGCAATGTGTGCGGAGGAACAATCCCGTTAAAAGGACTCCTCTAATGCTGACAACACTGGCAGTTATTTCACACTTCAGGACCTAAAAATTATGTAAAAAGGTAAAATTCCCCCCAAAATAGACAGTATTGACTAGAGCTGGGCGATTTTGAAGAAAATTGTAAGGTGATATCGATATTTACTGATAGTTTTCATGAACTATCCTAAGTGAGGACCAGGAGAAACCTGGACTGAATGTAATCATGCATATTTTAAATGAAACTTTCCTCTGATTATAATCCCCTCAGCTATCAAGGCAGAAAGGAAATGTCAACAGAACCACAGAAAACGCTCATCGAGGGTGGACGCTCCCCTTTCCTCTCCCTTATCTCCCCTGCTTGCTTCTTTGTCTTGTCTTAACTTTTTTGTTGCCTCTTTTTGCACTACTCTAAAAAACTAAACATTGGAACTATTTAACTGGCCTCAACAAAATTGACAAGATCTTGGGTTTGGGGGAACCTGCTGTCGTGACGAAGCAGTTGTTGCTGGACACACCAGAGACTCTTGGGAGAAGAAGGTGCGCCGCGTGCCTGGCGACCCTTTTCTGTCGAGGACGTGAAGATATCCACCTATTCGGAATTATGACAACAGGACATCTGCTGATTGGAGTAAGCGTTGCTCTGGTTTATCCACAAATTGGAAGTTGCTGGCAGTATTCAAAATACCCCAAAGCTGCCACAAATGAGTGGAGGATGCGGGAAGAACTGTGGATTACATCGGACTGTCTACCCCGCAGTTTTGGGGACCAGTCATGGACAATTTAGGGTGAAAGTCAAATTTTATTTTCACCCGCATACAAAATCATTCTAACTTGGATTGTTTCCCTGGCTTTGAGACTCTCCCGAACAATCTCCCTTCTTGTCTCTCATGGACACACACCTGTTGTTGTTGACTTTGGACTAGCGACTGCAATACATCAAGGCCGCGGAACAGAGACACGCTACGGGCTTACACACACACACACACATCCACAAAAATATACGCCACACATATACAGCCCTCCACCCCAACCCAACGCCCTCGACGCAAATCCCATAGGGGTGATGAATGACAGCTGCGGCCTACCACCATGACCTTGAATTACCTTCCCTCTGTTGTTAGATATCTCGAGGTGTATGTTGTAATATGTATATGTGCTTTGCTATGGAGGTTTTTTTCCTTGGACTCAGTCTGGACCCCTCCTGAGGGTCTAGCCTTAGACTGATATTTGTTTTACTCCCCCCCCCTCTCCCAATGTCACCCTTTTCTCACCTTTTTAAGGAGCGCCTTAAGTGGCTGATCAGTTGGCGGTCTAGTCTTGCCCCCCTCTGTAACGTATGTCTTAGCGGGACTGTGCCGAAAATTAAATCTTGTTGTACTTGTGCAATGACAATAAAGATCTATCCTATCCTATCCTAAAATCGCATTCAACGCCAAACTTCTGGAAAGGAAGGCTCAAAAATAAGGAATATGAAAGAAATGCTCATCAAAATGTAACAAAATAGTGCAAAGGGTGAAAATGTAAAGAGAGAAACCTAAGACAAACTAGTTTCTGTAGGTTTAGTGCCAGAAAGTTACAGCTGTGCTCTAAAGGGTGAGCGCGGCTAAGATGGTGTGATATTGGTCTTAGTGGGGAACGAGCGCCTTGCATCATTTACAGACCACATTGATCCGACTATGGTCCATTTTACAATTCCCAAAAAAATGCCATACTGTCGAGTTGACTCTTTTGGTTGTATCCACAATGTATTTGCTCTCTGCAGCACTAATGTTTGACTTTCTCTTCTCACCCCATACAAAAAATCAACTGCAAGACTACTATATGTCACTCCCACTGATCAGTGATCACTTCCTGCGTTGCTCGGGTACAAGAGAGCAAGTGCCTTTGCTCATGCTGATTCTGTGAAACTGAATAATTTACTGAAAGAGGCGTGTTAAAAAAATAGCAGTGCATATTTCAATTAGTGAGGTCATTGATTATGTGGAAAAAAAAGGTGTTAAACAAGTGGCCCTTTTTTAAGGAACAAGGCAACTGACACTGCATTTGTCCTTGGAAAAACAGAGTAAAATTGGTCGTTCAAGACACTGTTCAGGAAAAGAGCGTTCTTTAAGAATTTAATAAAAGAGGGGAAAACCTAAAAAGAAGTGCAGAAAATGATAGGCTGTTCAGCTAAAATGATATCAAACGCTTTAAAATGGCAGCCAAAACCAAAAAAGGCGAGAAAGAAAAAGAAAAATGACTATTGGAATGGATTGGAGAATAACCGAAATGGCAAAAGCTCAGCCAATGATCAGCTCCAGGAGGATCAAAGAAGATCTAAGATGCTCTGAGTACTGCAACAATCAGACGGCGTCTATGTGAAGCCAAGCTACCAGCAAGAAGACCCTGCAAAGTCCTATTG
>NC_084633.1:43239956-43361553 GCF_033978795.1 Nerophis ophidion | reverse complement strand
ACCATAACTCAACCTGTACTACTATCATAAGTCAACGTTACTATCATAACTCGAACCTGTACTACTATCATGAAGTCAACTTAACTACTACCATAACTCAACCTGTACTACTATCATAAGTCAACTTAACACCTACTCATAACTCAACCTGTACTACTATCATAAGTCAACTTAACGACTACCATAACTCAACCTGTACTACTATCATAAGTCAACTTAACGACTACCATAACTCAACCTGTACTACTATCATAAGTCAACTCAACTACTACCATAACTCAACTCTGTACTACTATCATAAGTCAACTTAACGACTACCATAACTCAACCTGTACTACTATCATAAGTCAACTTAACTACTACCATAACTCAACCTGTACTACTATCATAAGTCAACTTAACGACTACCATAACTCAACCTTGTACTACTATCATAAGTCAACTTTAACGACTACCATAACTCAACCTGTACTACTATCATAAGTCAACTTAACTACTACCATAACTCAACCTGTACTACTATCATAAGTCAACTTAACTACTACCATAGGTCAACTGTACTACTATCATAAGTCAACTTACTACTACCATAACTCAACCTGTACTACTATCATAAGTCAACTTAACTACTACCATAACTCAACCTGTACTACTATCATAAGTTAACTTTACTATCATAACTCAACCTGTACTACTATCATAAGTCAACTTAACTACTACCATAACTCAACCTGTATTACTATCATAAGTCAACTTAACTACTACCATAACTCAACCTGTACTACTATCATAAGTCAACTTAACTACTACATAACTCAACCTGTACTACTATCATAAGTCAACTTAACTACTACCATAACTCAACCTGTACTACTATCATAAGTCAACTTAACTACTACCATAACTCAACCTGTACTACTATCATAAGTTAACTTACTATCATAACTCAACCTGTACTACTATCATAAGTCAACTTAACGACTACCATAACTCAACCTGTACTACTATCATAAGTCAACTTAACTACTACCATAACTCAACCTGTACTACTATCATAAGTCAACTTAACTACTACCATAACTCAACCTGTACTACTATCATAAGTCAACTTAACTACTACCATAACTCAACCTGTACTACTATCATAAGTCACTTAACTACTACCCATAACTCAACCTGTACTACTATCATAAGTAACTTACTATCATAACTCAACCTGTACTACTATCATAAGTCAACTTAACGACTACCATAACTCAACCTGTACTACTATCATAAATCAACTTAACTACTACCATAACTCAACCTGTACTACTATCATAAGTCAACTTAACGACTACCATAACTCAACCTGTACTACTATCATAAGTCAACTTAACTACTACCATAACTCAACCTGTACTACTATCATAAGTCAACTTAACTACTACCATAACTCAACCTGTACTACTATCATAAGTCAACTTAACTACTACCATAACTCAACCTGTACTACTATCATAAGTCAACTTAACTACTACCATAACACAACCTGTACTACTATCATAAGTCAACTTAACTACTACCATAACTCAACCTGTACTACTATCATAAGTTAACTTTACTATCATAACTCAACCTGTACTACTATCATAAGTCAACTTAACTACTACCATAACTCAACCTGTACTACTATCATAAATCAACTTAACTACTACCATAACTCAACCTGTACTACTATCATAAGTCAACTTAACGACTACCATAACTCAACCTGTACTACTATCATAAATCAACTTAACTACTACCATAACTCAACCTGTACTACTATCATAAGTCAACTTAACTACTACCATAACTCAACCTGTACTACTATCATAAGTCAACTTAACTACTACCATAACTCAACCTGTACTACTATCATAAGTTAACTTTACTATCATAACTCAACCTGTACTACTATCATAAGTCAACTTAACGACTACCATAACTCAACTGTACTACTATCATAAATCAACTTAACTACTACCATAACTCAACCTGTACTACTATCATAAGTCAACTTAACTACTACCATAACTCAACCTGTACTACTATCATAAGTCAACTTAACTACTACCATTACTCAACCTGTACTACTATCATAAGTCAACTTAACGACTACCATAACTCAACCTGTACTACTATCATAAGTCAACTTAACTACTACCATAACTCAACCTGTACTACTATCATAAGTCAACTTAACTACTACATAACTCAACCTGTACTACTATCATAAGTCAACTTAACTACTACCATAACTCAACCTGTACTACTATCATAAGTCAACTTAACTACTACCATAACTCAACCTGTACTACTATCATAAGTCAACTTAACTACTACCATAACTCAACCTGTACTACTATCATAAGTTAACTTTACTATCATAACTCAACCTGTACTACTATCATAAGTCAACTTAACGACTACCATAACTCAACCTGTACTACTATCATAAATCAACTTAACTACTACCATAACTCAACCTGTACTACTATCATAAGTCAACTTAACGACTACCATAACTCAACCTGTACTACTATCATAAATCAACTTAACTACTACCATAACTCAACCTGTACTACTATCATAAGTCAACTTAACTACTACCATAACTCAACCTGTACTACTATCATAAGTCAACTTAACGACTACCATAACTCAACCTGTACTACTATCATAATCAACTTAACTACTACCATAACTCAACCTGTACCACTATCATAAGTCAACTTAACGACTACCATAACTCAACCTGTACTACTATCATAAGTCAACTTAACTACTACCATAACTCAACCTGTACTACTATCATAAGTCAACTTAACTACTACCATAACTCAACCTGTACTACTATCATAAGTTAACTTTACTATCATAACTCAACCTGTACTACTATCATAAGTCAACTTAACGACTACCATAACTCAACCTGTACTACTATCATAAATCAACTTAACTACTACCATAACTCAACCTGTACTACTATCATAAGTCAACTTAACGACTACCATAACTCAACCTGTACTACTATCATAAATCAACTTAACTACTACCATAACTCAACCTGTACTACTATCATAGTCAACTTAACTACTACCATAACTCAACCTGTACTACTATCATAAGTCAACTTAACGACTACCATAACTCAACCTGTACTACTATCATAAATCAACTTAACTACTACCATAACTCAACCTGTACTACTATCATGAGTCAACTTAACGACTACCATAACTCAACCTGTACTACTATCATAAATCAACTTAACTACTACCATAACTCAACCTGTACTACTATCATAAGTCAACTTAACTACTACCATAACTCAACCTGTACTACTATCATAAAGTCAACTTAACGACTACCATAACTCAACCTGTACTACTATCATAAGTCAACTTAACTACTACCATAACTCAACCTGTACTACTATCATAGTCAACTTTACTATCATAACTCAACCTGTACTACTATCATAAGTCAACTTAACTACTACCATAACTCAACTTGTACTACTATCATAAGTCAACTTAACTATTACCATAGGTCAACCTGTACTACTATCATAAGTCAACTTAACTACTACCATAACTCAACCTGTACTACTATCATAAGTCAACTTAACACCTACCATAACTCAACCTGTACTACTATCATAAGTCAACTTAACTATTACCATAGGTCAACCTGTACTACTATCATAAGTCAACTTAACTACTACCATAACTCAACCTGTATTACTATCATAAGTCAACTTAACTACTACCATAACTCAACCTGTACTACTATCATAAGTCAACTTAACGACTACCATAACTCAACCTGCACTACTATCATAAGTCAACTTAACTACTACCATAACTCAACCTGTACTACTATCATAAGTCAACTTAACTACTACCATAACTCAACTTGTACTACTATCATAAGTCAACTTAACTATTACCATAGGTCAACCTGTACTACTATCATAAGTCAACTTAACTACTACCATAACTCAACCTGTACTACTATCATAAGTCAACTTAACTACTACCATAACTCAACCTGTACTACTATCATAAGTCAACTTAACACCTACCATAACTCAACCTGTACTACTATCATAAGTCAACTTAACGACTACCATAACTCAACCTGCACTACTATCATAAGTCAACTTAACTACTACCATAACTCAACCTGTACTACTATCATAAGTCAACTTAACGACTACCATAACTCAACCTGTACTACAATCATAAGTCAACTTAACTACTACCATGACTCAACCTGTACTACTATCATAAGTCAACTTAACTACTACCATAACTCAACCTGTACTACTATCATAAGTCAACTTAACTACTACCATAACTCAACCTGTACTACTATCATAAGTCAACTTAACTACTACCATAACTCAACTTGTACTACTATCATAAGTCAACTTAACTATTACCATAGGTCAACCTGTACTACTATCATAAGTCAACTTAACTACTACCATAACTCAACCTGTACTACTATCATAAGTCAACTTTACTATCATAACTCAACTTGTACTACTATCATAAGTCAACTTAACTACTACCATAACTCAACCTGTACTACTATCATAAGTCAACTTAACACCTACCATAACTCAACCTGTACTACTATCATAAGTCAACTTAACGACTACCATAACTCAATCTGTACTACTATCATAAGTCAACTTAACGACTACCATAACTCAACCTGTACTACTATCATAAGTCAACTCAACTACTACCATAACTCAACCTGTACTACTATCATAAGTCAACTTAACGACTACCATAACTCAACCTGTACTACTATCATAAGTCAACTTAACGACTACCATAACTCAACCTGTACTACTATCATAAGTCAACTCAACTACTACCATAACTCAACCTGTACTACTATCATAAGTCAACTTAACTACGACCATAACTCAACCTGTACTACTATCATAAGTCAACTTAACTACTACCATAACTCAACCTGTACTACTATCATAAGTCAACTTAACTACTACCATAGGTCAACCTGTACTACTATCATAAGTCAACTTAACTACTACCATAACTCAACCTGTACTACTATCATAAGTCAACTTAACTACTACCATAACCCAACCTGTACTACTATCATAAGTCAACTTAACGACTACCATAACTCAACCTGTACTACTATCATAAGTCAACTTAACTACTACCATAACTCAACCTGTACTACTATCATAAGTCAACTTAACTACTACCATAACTCAACCTGTACTACTATCATAAGTCAACTTAACTACTACCATAACTCAACCTGTACTACTATCATAAGTCAACTTAACTACTACCATAACTCAACCTGTACTACTATCATAAGTCAACTTAACTACTACCATAACTCAACCTGTACTACTATCATAAGTTAACTTTACTATCATAACTCAACCTGTACTACTATCATAAGTCAACTTAACGACTACCATAACTCAACCTGTACTACTATCATAAGTCAACTTAACTACTACCATAACTCAACCTGTACTACTATCATAAGTCAACTTAACTACTACCATAACTCAACCTGTACTACTATCATAAGTCAACTTAACTACTACCATAACTCAACCTGTACTACTATCATAAGTCAACTTAACTACTACCATACTCAACCTGTACTACTATCATAAGTTAACTTACTATCATAACTCAACCTGTACTACTATCATAAGTCAACTTAACGACTACCATAACTCAACCTGTACTACTATCATAAATCAACTTAACTACTACCATAACTCAACCTGTACTACTATCATAAGTCAACTTAACGACTACCATAACTCAACCTGTACTACTATCATAAGTCAACTTAACTACTACCATAACTCAACCTGTACTACTATCATAAGTCAACTTAACTACTACCATAACTCAACCTGTACTACTAACATAAGTCAACTTAACTACTACCATAACTCAACCTGTACTACTATCATAAGTCAACTTAACTACTACCATAACTCAACCTGTACTACTATCATAAGTCAACTTAACTACTACCATAACTCAACCTGTACTACTATCATAAGTTAACTTTACTATCATAACTCAACCTGTACTACTATCATAAGTCAACTTAACGACTACCATAACTCAACCTGTACTACTATCATAAATCAACTTAACTACTACCATAACTCAACCTGTACTACTATCATAAGTCAACTTAACGACTACCATAACTCAACCTGTACTACTATCATAAATCAACTTAACTACTACCATAACTCAACCTGTACTACTATCATAAGTCAACTTAACTACTACCATAACTCAACCTGTACTACTATCATAAGTCAACTTAACTACTACCATAACTCAACCTGTACTACTATCATAAGTTAACTTTACTATCATAACTCAACCTGTACTACTATCATAAGTCAACTTAACGACTACCATAACTCAACCTGTATTACTATCATAAATCAACTTAACTACTACCATAACTCAACCTGTACTACTATCATAAGTCAACTTAACGACTACCATAACTCAACCTGTACTACTATCATAAGTCAACTTAACTACTACCATAACTCAACCTGTACTACTATCATAAGTCAACTTAACTACTACCATAACTCAACCTGTACTACTATCATAAGTCAACTTAACTACTACCATAACTCAACCTGTACTACTATCATAAGTCAACTTAACTACTACCATAACTCAACCTGTACTACTATCATAAGTCAACTTAACTACTACCATAACTCAACCTGTACTACTATCATAAGTTAACTTTACTATCATAACTCAACCTGCACTACTATCATAAGTCAACTTAACGACTACCATAACTCAACCTGTACTACTATCATAAATCAACTTAACTACTACCATAACTCAACCTGTACTACTATCATAAGTCAACTTAACGACTACCATAACTCAACCTGTACTACTATCATAAATCAACTTAACTACTACCATAACTCAACCTGTACTACTATCATAAGTCAACTTAACTACTACCATAACTCAACCTGTACTACTATCATAAGTCAACTTAACGACTACCATAACTCAACCTGTACTACTATCATAAATCAACTTAACTACTACCATAACTCAACCTGTACTACTATCATAAGTCAACTTAACTACTACCATAACTCAACCTGTACTACTATCATAAGTCAACTTAACTACTACCATAACTCAACCTGTACTACTATCATAAGTCAACTTAACTACTACCATAACTCAACCTGTACTACTATCATAAGTTAACTTTACTATCATAACTCAACCTGTACTACTATCATAAGTCAACTTAACGACTACCATAACTCAACCTGTACTACTATCATAAATCAACTTAACTACTACCATAACTCAACCTGTACTACTCTCATAAGTCAACTTAACGACTACCATAACTCAACCTGTACTACTATCATAAATCAACTTAACTACTACCATAACTCAACCTGTACTACTATCATAAGTCAACTTAACTACTACCATAACTCAACCTGTACTACTATCATAAGTCAACTTAACGACTACCATAATTCAACCTGTACTACTATCATAAGTCAACTTAACTACTACCATAACTCAACCTGTACTACTATCATAAGTCAACTTAACTACTACCATAACTCAACCTGTACTACTATCATAAGTCAACTTAACTACTACCATAACTCAACCTGTACTACTATCATAAGTCAACTTAACTACTACCATAACTCAACATGTACTACTATCATAAGTCAACTTAACTACTACCATAACTCAACCTGTACTACTATCATAAGTCAACTTAACTACTACCATAACTCAACCTGTACTACTATCATAAGTCAACTTAACTACTACCATAACTCAACCTGTACTACTATCATAAGTCAACTTAACTACTACCATAACTCAACCTGTACTACTATCATAAGTCAACTTAACGACTACCATAACTCAACCTGTACTACTATCATAAGTCAACTTAACTACTACCATAACTCAACCTGTACTACTATCATAAATCAACTTAACTACTACCATAACTCAACCTGTACTACTATCATAAGTCAACTTAACTACTACCATAACTCAACCTGTACTACTATCATAAGTCAACTTAACTACTACCATAACTCAACATGTACTACTATCATAAGTCAACTTAACTACTACCATAACTCAACCTGTACTACTATCATAAGTCAACTTAACTACTACCATAACTCAACCTGTACTACTATCATAAGTCAACTTAACTACTACCATAACTCAACCTGTACTACTATCATAAGTCAACTTAACTACTACCATAACTCAACCTGTACTACTATCATAAGTCAACTTAACGACTACCATAACTCAACCTGTACTACTATCATAAGTCAACTTAACTACTACCATAACTCAACCTGTACTACTATCATAAATCAACTTAACTACTACCATAACTCAACCTGTACTACTATCATAAGTCAACTTAACTACTACCATAACTCAACCTGTACTACTATCATAAGTCAACTTAACTACTACCATAACTCAACCTGTACTACTATCATAAGTCAACTTAACTACTACCATAACTCAACCTGCACTACTATCATAAGTCAACTTAACTACTACCATAACTCAACCTGTACTACTATCATAAGTCAACATAAGTCAACTTAACACCTACCATAACTCAACCTGTACTACTATCATAAGTCAACTTAACTACTACCACAACCTGTACTACTATCATAAGTCAACTTAACTACTACCATAACTCAACCTGTACTACTATCATAAGTCAACTTAACTACTACCATAACTCAACCTGTACTACTATCATAAGTCAACTTAACTACTACCATAACTCAACCTGTACTACTATCATAAGTCAACTTAACTACTACCATAACTCAACCTGTACTACTATCATAAGTCAACTTAACTACTACCATAACTCAACCTGTACTACTATCATAAATCAACTTAACTACTACCATAACTCAACCTGTACTACTATCATAAGTCAACTTAACTACTACTATAAGTCATGTTTCCTTTGATGTAAAGGTTGCAGAGCACTGTCATTAATGAAGGCATTTATATAATTTACATATTAGTTTTACATTTGTTCATACTTTGAGTACACATAAATCCCTCTCAGTTCATATTTACTGGTTCACATCCGAATCATCTTCCATCCATCCATCCATTTTCTACCGCTTATTCCCTTTCGGGGTCGCGGGGGGCGCTGGCGCCTATCTCAGCTACAATCGGGCGGAAGGCGGGGTACACCCTGGACAAGTCGCCACCTCATCACAGGGCCAACACAGATAGACAGACAACATTCACACTCACATTCACACACTAGGGACCATTTAGTGTTGCCAATCAACCTATCCCCAGGTGCATGTCTTTGGAGGTGGGAGGAAGCCGGAGTACCCGGAGGGAACCCACGCATTCACGGGGAGAACATGCAAACTCCACACAGAAAGATCCCGAGCCTGGATTTGAACCCAGGACTGCAGGACCTTCGTATTGTGAGGCAGACGCACTAACCCCTCTGCCACCGTGAAGCCATCTGAATCATCTTCTGGAAGCATTTTATTATTTACTTTATACATCATTTGAGCAGTGGTGTTTTATACAAGATCATTTAATTTAAAAATTTGACTTTTGAAGTAATGTTGCTGGGAAGTATAATAAATGAAAAAAGAGGGGGAGATACAGGCAGTGATTTAATAAATGTCTGTCAAAAGAACCCCAAACAATTGAAAAATGTGAACAAAATATCTGATTATTACAATTTGGAACAAATTTAAATCCTTGAGAAGATTCGTCACCAAAAAAAGAAAACTTACAGAAAAAATTTAATTTAAAAAAATGATTATTAGTAATAAAAACACTAGTATATGTACATATCATGTATAATTGTGTGTGTATACACTTTGGAGGTGTAAGAGAACAACAATAATATGATTATTAGTAATAAAAGACACTTGTATATGTACATATCATGTATAATTGTGTGTGTATACACTTTGGAGGTGTAAGAGAACAACAATAATATGATTATTAGTAATAAAAGACACTTGTGTATGTACATATCATGTATAATTGTGTGTGTGTATACACTTTGGAGGTGTAAGAGAACAACAATAATATGATTATTAGTATAAAAGACACTTGTATATGTACATATCATGTATAATTGTGTGTGTATACACTTTGGAGGTGTAAGAGAACAACAATAATATGATTATTAGTAATAAAAGACACTTGTGTATGTACATATCATGTATAATTGTGTGTGTATACACTTTGGAGGTGTAAGAGAACAACAATAATATGATTATTAGTAATAAAAGACACTTGTGTATGTACATATCATGTATAATTGTGTGTGTATACACTTTGGAGGTGTAAGAGAACAACAATAATATGATTATTAGTAATAAAAGACACTAGTATATGTACATATCATGTATAATTGTGTGTGTATACACTTTGGAGGTGTAAGAGAACAACAATAATATGATTATTAGTAATAAAAGACACTTGTGTATGTACATATCATGTATAATTGTGTGTGTGTATACACTTTGGAGGTGTAAGAGAACAACAATAATATGATTATTAGTAATAAAAGACACTTGTGTATGTACATATCATGTATAATTGTGTGTGTGTATACACTTTGGAGGTGTAAGAGAACAACAATAATATGATTATTAGTAATAAAGACACTTGTATATGTACATATCATGTATAATTGTGTGTGTATACACTTTGGAGGTGTAAGAGAACAACAATATATGATTATTAGTAATAAAAGACACTTGTGTATGTACATATCATGTATAATTGTGTGTGTATACACTTTGGAGGTGTAAGAGAACAACAATAATATGATTATTAGTAATAAAAGACACTTGTGTATGTACATATCATGTATAATTGTGTGTGTATACACTTTGGAGGTGTAAGAGAACAACAATAATATGATTATTAGTAATAAAAGACACTTGTGTATGTACATATCATGTATAATTGTGTGTGTATACACTTTGGAGGTGTAAGAGAACAACAATAATATGATTATTAGTAATAAAAGACACTAGTATATGTACATATCATGTATAATTGTGTGTGTATACACTTTGGAGGTGTAAGAGAACAACAATAATATGATTATTAGTAATAAAAGACACTTGTGTATGTACATATCATGTATAATTGTGTGTGTATACACTTTGGAGGTGTAAGAGAACAACAATAATATGATTATTAGTAATAAAAGACACTTGTATATGTACATATCATGTATAATTGTGTGCGTATACACTTTGGAGGTGTAAGAGAACAACAATAATATGATTATTAGTAATAAAAGACACTTGTGTATGTACATATCATGTATAATTGTGTGTGTATACACTTTGGAGGTGTAAGAGAACAACAATAATATGATTATTAGTAATAAAAGACACTTGTGTATGTACATATCATGTATAATTGTGTGTGTATACACTTTGGAGGTGTAAGAGAACAACAATAATATGATTATTAGTAATAAAGACACTTGTGTATGTACATATCATGTATAATTGTGTGTGTATACACTTTGGAGGTGTAAGAGAACAACAATAATATGATTATTAGTAATAAAAGACACTAGTATATGTACATATCATGTATAATTGTGTGTGTATACACTTTGGAGGTGTAAGAGAACAACAATAATATGATTATTAGTAATAAAAGACACTTGTATATGTACATATCATGTATAATTGTGTGTGTATACACTTTGGAGGTGTAAGAGAACAACAATAATATGATTTTTAGTAATAAAAGACACTTGTGTATGTACATATCATGTATAATTGTGTGTGTATACACTTTGGAGGTGTAGGAGAACAACAATAATATGATTATTAGTAATAAAAGACACTTGTGTATGTACATATCATGTATAATTGTGTGTGTATACACTTTGGAGGTGTAAGAGAACAACAATAATATGATTATTAGTAATAAAAGACACTTGTGTATGTACATATCATGTATAATTGTGTGTGTATACACTTTGGAGGTGTAAGAGAACAACAATAATATGATTATTAGTAATAAAAGACACTTGTATATGTACATATCATGTATAATTGTGTGTGTATACACTTTGGAGGTGTAAGAGAACAACAATAATATGATTATTAGTAATAAAAGACACTTGTATATGTACATATCATGTATAATTGTGTTTGTATACACTTTGGAGGTGTAAGAGAACAACAATAATATGATTATTAGTAATAAAAGACACTAGTATATGTACATATCATGTATAATTGTGTGTGTATACACTTTGGAGGTGTAAGAGAACAACAATAATATGATTATTAGTAATAAAAGACACTTGTGTATGTACATATCATGTATAATTGTGTGTGTATACACTTTGGAGGTGTAAGAGAACAACAATAATATGATTATTAGTAATAAAAGACACTAGTATATGTACATATCATGTATAATTGTGTGTGTATACACTTTGGAGGTGTAAGAGAACAACAATAATATGATTATTAGTGATAAAAGACATTTGTGTATGTACATATCATGTATAATTGTGTGTGTATACACTTTGGAGGTGTAAGAGAACAACAATAATATGATTATTAGTAATAAAAGACACTTGTGTATGTACATATCATGTATAATTGTGTGTGTATACACTTTGGAGGTGTAAGAGAACAACAATAATATGATTATTAGTAATAAAAGACACTAGTATATGTACATATCATGTATAATTGTGTGTGTATACACTTTGGAGGTGTAAGAGAACAACAATAATATGATTATTAGTAATAAAAGACACTTGTGTACGTACATATCATGTATAATTGTGTGTGTGTACACTTTGGAGGTGTAAGAGAACAACAATAATATGATTATTAGTAATAAAAGACACTAGTATATGTACATATCATGTATAATTGTGTGTGTATACACTTTGGAGGTGTAAGAGAACAACAATAATATGATTATTAGTGATAAAAGACATTTGTGTATGTACATATCATGTATAATTGTGTGTGTATACACTTTGGAGGTGTAAGAGAACAACAATAATATGATTATTAGTAATAAAAGACACTAGTATATGTACATATCATGTATAATTGTGTGTGTATACACTTTGGAGGTGTAAGAGAACAACAATAATATGATTATTAGTAATAAAAGACACTTGTGTATGTACATATCATGTATAATTGTGTGTGTATACACTTTGGAGGTGTAAGAGAACAACAATAATATGATTATTAGTAATAAAAGACACTTGTATATGTACATATCATGTATAATTGTGTGTGTGTATACACTTTGGAGGTGTAAGAGAACAACAATAATATGATTATTAGTAATAAAAGACACTTGTATATGTACATATCATGTATAATTGTGTGTGTATACACTTTGGAGGTGTAAGAGAACAACAATAATATGATTATTAGTAATAAAAGACACTTGTGTATGTACATATCATGTATAATTGTGTGTGTATACACTTTGGAGGTGTAAGAGAACAACAATAATATGATTATTAGTAATAAAAGACACTTGTGTATGTACATATCATGTATAATTGTGTGTGTATACACTTTGGAGGTGTAAGAGAACAACAATAATATGATTATTAGTAATAAAAGACACTTGTGTATGTACATATCATGTATAATTGTGTGTGTATACACTTTGGAGGTGTAAGAGAACAACAATAATATGATTATTAGTAATAAAAGACACTAGTATATGTACATATCATGTATAATTGTGTGTGTATACACTTTGGAGGTGTAAGAGAACAACAATAATATGATTATTAGTAATAAAAGACACTTGTATATGTACATATCATGTATAATTGTGTGTGTATACACTTTGGAGGTGTAAGAGAACAACAATAATATGATTTTTAGTAATAAAAGACACTTGTGTATGTACATATCATGTATAATTGTGTGTGTGTATACACTTTGGAGGTGTAAGAGAACAACAATAATATGATTATTAGTAATAAAAGACACTTGTATATGTACATATCATGTATAATTGTGTGTGTATACACTTTGGAGGTGTAAGAGAACAACAATAATATGATTATTAGTAATAAAAGACACTTGTGTATGTACATATCATGTATAATTGTGTGTGTATACACTTTGGAGGTGTAAGAGAACAACAATAATATGATTATTAGTAATAAAAGACACTTGTGTATGTACATATCATGTATAATTGTGTGTGTATACACTTTGGAGGTGTAAGAGAACAACAATAATATGATTATTAGTAATAAAAGACACTAGTATATGTACATATCATGTATAATTGTGTGTGTATACACTTTGGAGGTGTAAGAGAACAACAATAATATGATTATTAGTAATAAAAGACACTAGTATATGTACATATCATGTATAATTGTGTGTGTATACACTTTGGAGGTGTAAGAGAACACAATAATATGATTATTAGTAATAAAAGACACTTGTATATGTACATATCATGTATAATTGTGTTTGTATACACTTTGGAGGTGTAAGAGAACAACAATAATATGATTATTAGTAATAAAAGACACTAGTATATGTACATATCATGTATAATTGTGTGTGTATACACTTTGGAGGTGTAAGAGAACAACAATAATATGATTTTTAGTAATAAAAGACACTTGTGTATGTACATATCATGTATAATTGTGTGCGTATACACTTTGGAGGTGTAAGAGAACAACAATAATATGATTATTAGTAATAAAAGACACTAGTATATGTACATATCATGTATAATTGTGTGTGTATACACTTTGGAGGTGTAAGAGAACAACAATAATATGATTTTTAGTAATAAAAGACACTTGTGTATGTACATATCATGTATAATTGTGTGCGTATACACTTTGGAGGTGTAAGAGAACAACAATAATATGATTTTTAGTAATAAAAGACACTTGTGTATGTACATATCATGTATAATTGTGTGTGTATACACTTTGGAGGTGTAAGAGAACAACAATAATATGATTATTAGTAATAAAAGACACTAGTATATGTACATATCATGTATAATTGTGTGTGTATACACTTTGGAGGTGTAAGAGAACAACAATAATATGATTATTAGTAATAAAAGACACTTGTGTATGTACATATCATGTATAATTGTGTGTGTATACACTTTGGAGGTGTAAGAGAACAACAATAATATGATTATTAGTAATAAAAGACACTTGTGTATGTACATATCATGTATAATTGTGTGTGTATACACTTTGGAGGTGTAAGAGAACAACAATAATATGATTATTAGTAATAAAAGACACTTGTGTATGTACATATCATGTATAATTGTGTGTGTATACACTTTGGAGGTGTAAGAGAACAACAATAATATGATTATTAGTAATAAAAGACACTAGTATATGTACATATCATGTATAATTGTGTGTGTATACACTTTGGAGGTGTAAGAGAACAACAATAATATGATTATTAGTAATAAAAGACACTTGTGTATGTACATATCATGTATAATTGTGTGTGTATACACTTTGGAGGTGTAAGAGAACAACAATAATATGATTATTAGTAATAAAAGACACTTGTGTATGTACATATCATGTATAATTGTGTGTGTATACACTTTGGAGGTGTAAGAGAACAACAATAATATGATTATTAGTAATAAAAGACACTAGTATATGTACATATCATGTATAATTGTGTGTGTATACACTTTGGAGGTGTAAGAGAACAACAATAATATGATTATTAGTAATAAAAGACACTTGTATATGTACATATCATGTATAATTGTGTGTGTATACACTTTGGAGGTGTAAGAGAACAACAATAATATGATTTTTAGTAATAAAAGACACTTGTGTATGTACATATCATGTATAATTGTGTGTGTGTATACACTTTGGAGGTGTAAGAGAACAACAATAATATGATTATTAGTAATAAAAGACACTTGTATATGTACATATCATGTATAATTGTGTGTGTATACACTTTGGAGGTGTAAGAGAACAACAATAATATGATTATTAGTAATAAAAGACACTTGTGTATGTACATATCATGTATAATTGTGTGTGTATACACTTTGGAGGTGTAAGAGAACAACAATAATATGATTATTAGTAATAAAAGACACTTGTGTATGTACATATCATGTATAATTGTGTGTGTATACACTTTGGAGGTGTAAGAGAACAACAATAATATGATTATTAGTAATAAAAGACACTAGTATATGTACATATCATGTATAATTGTGTGTGTATACACTTTGGAGGTGTAAGAGAACAACAATAATATGATTATTAGTAATAAAAGACACTAGTATATGTACATATCATGTATAATTGTGTGTGTATACACTTTGGAGGTGTAAGAGAACAACAATAATATGATTATTAGTAATAAAAGACACTTGTATATGTACATATCATGTATAATTGTGTTTGTATACACTTTGGAGGTGTAAGAGAACAACAATAATATGATTATTAGTAATAAAAGACACTAGTATATGTACATATCATGTATAATTGTGTGTGTATACACTTTGGAGGTGTAAGAGAACAACAATAATATGATTTTTAGTAATAAAAGACACTTGTGTATGTACATATCATGTATAATTGTGTGCGTATACACTTTGGAGGTGTAAGAGAACAACAATAATATGATTATTAGTAATAAAAGACACTAGTATATGTACATATCATGTATAATTGTGTGTGTATACACTTTGGAGGTGTAAGAGAACAACAATAATATGATTTTTAGTAATAAAAGACACTTGTGTATGTACATATCATGTATAATTGTGTGCGTATACACTTTGGAGGTGTAAGAGAACAACAATAATATGATTTTTAGTAATAAAAGACACTTGTGTATGTACATATCATGTATAATTGTGTGTGTATACACTTTGGAGGTGTAAGAGAACAACAATAATATGATTATTAGTAATAAAAGACACTAGTATATGTACATATCATGTATAATTGTGTGTGTATACACTTTGGAGGTGTAAGAGAACAACAATAATATGATTATTAGTAATAAAAGACACTTGTGTATGTACATATCATGTATAATTGTGTGTGTATACACTTTGGAGGTGTAAGAGAACAACAATAATATGATTATTAGTAATAAAAGACACTTGTGTATGTACATATCATGTATAATTGTGTGTGTATACACTTTGGAGGTGTAAGAGAACAACAATAATATGATTATTAGTAATAAAAGACACTTGTGTATGTACATATCATGTATAATTGTGTGTGTATACACTTTGGAGGTGTAAGAGAACAACAATAATATGATTATTAGTAATAAAAGACACTAGTATATGTACATATCATGTATAATTGTGTGTGTATACACTTTGGAGGTGTAAGAGAACAACAATAATATGATTATTAGTAATAAAAGACACTTGTGTATGTACATATCATGTATAATTGTGTGTGTATACACTTTGGAGGTGTAAGAGAACAACAATAATATGATTATTAGTAATAAAAGACACTTGTGTATGTACATATCATGTATAATTGTGTGTGTATACACTTTGGAGGTGTAAGAGAACAACAATAATATGATTATTAGTAATAAAAGACACTTGTGTATGTACATATCATGTATAATTGTGTGTGTATACACTTTGGAGGTGTAAGAGAACAACAATAATATGATTATTAGTAATAAAAGACACTAGTATATGTACATATCATGTATAATTGTGTGTGTATACACTTTGGAGGTGTAAGAGAACAACAATAATATGATTATTAGTAATAAAAGACACTTGTATATGTACATATCATGTATAATTGTGTGTGTATACACTTTGGAGGTGTAAGAGAACAACAATAATATGATTTTTAGTAATAAAAGACACTTGTGTATGTACATATCATGTATAATTGTGTGTGTGTATACACTTTGGAGGTGTAAGAGAACAACAATAATATGATTATTAGTAATAAAAGACACTTGTATATGTACATATCATGTATAATTGTGTGTGTATACACTTTGGAGGTGTAAGAGAACAACAATAATATGATTATTAGTAATAAAAGACACTTGTGTATGTACATATCATGTATAATTGTGTGTGTATACACTTTGGAGGTGTAAGAGAACAACAATAATATGATTATTAGTAATAAAAGACACTTGTGTATGTACATATCATGTATAATTGTGTGTGTATACACTTTGGAGGTGTAAGAGAACAACAATAATATGATTATTAGTAATAAAAGACACTAGTATATGTACATATCATGTATAATTGTGTGTGTATACACTTTGGAGGTGTAAGAGAACAACAATAATATGATTATTAGTAATAAAAGACACTAGTATATGTACATATCATGTATAATTGTGTGTGTATACACTTTGGAGGTGTAAGAGAACAACAATAATATGATTATTAGTAATAAAAGACACTTGTATATGTACATATCATGTATAATTGTGTTTGTATACACTTTGGAGGTGTAAGAGAACAACAATAATATGATTATTAGTAATAAAAGACACTAGTATATGTACATATCATGTATAATTGTGTGTGTATACACTTTGGAGGTGTAAGAGAACAACAATAATATGATTTTTAGTAATAAAAGACACTTGTGTATGTACATATCATGTATAATTGTGTGCGTATACACTTTGGAGGTGTAAGAGAACAACAATAATATGATTATTAGTAATAAAAGACACTAGTATATGTACATATCATGTATAATTGTGTGTGTATACACTTTGGAGGTGTAAGAGAACAACAATAATATGATTTTTAGTAATAAAAGACACTTGTGTATGTACATATCATGTATAATTGTGTGCGTATACACTTTGGAGGTGTAAGAGAACAACAATAATATGATTTTTAGTAATAAAAGACACTTGTGTATGTACATATCATGTATAATTGTGTGTGTATACACTTTGGAGGTGTAAGAGAACAACAATAATATGATTATTAGTAATAAAAGACACTAGTATATGTACATATCATGTATAATTGTGTGTGTATACACTTTGGAGGTGTAAGAGAACAACAATAATATGATTATTAGTAATAAAAGACACTTGTATATGTACATATCATGTATAATTGTGTTTGTATACACTTTGGAGGTGTAAGAGAACAACAATAATATGATTATTAGTAATAAAAGACACTTGTGTATGTACATATCATGTATAATTGTGTGTGTATACACTTTGGAGGTGTAAGAGAACAACAATAATATGATTATTAGTAATAAAAGACACTTGTGTATGTACATATCATGTATAATTGTGTGTGTATACACTTTGGAGGTGTAAGAGAACAACAATAATATGATTATTAGTAATAAAAGACACTTGTGTACGTACATATCATGTATAATTGTGTGTGTGTACACTTTGGAGGTGTAAGAGAACAACAATAATATGATTATTAGTAATAAAAGACACTAGTATATGTACATATCATGTATAATTGTGTGTGTATACACTTTGGAGGTGTAAGAGAACAACAATAATATGATTATTAGTAATAAAAGACACTAGTATATGTACATATCATGTATAATTGTGTGTGTATACACTTTGGAGGTGTAAGAGAACAACAATAATATGATTATTAGTAATAAAAGACACTTGTGTACGTACATATCATGTATAATTGTGTGTGTGTACACTTTGGAGGTGTAAGAGAACAACAATAATATGATTATTAGTAATAAAAGACACTAGTATATGTACATATCATGTATAATTGTGTGTGTATACACTTTGGAGGTGTAAGAGAACAACAATAATATGATTATTAGTGATAAAAGACATTTGTGTATGTACATATCGTGTATAATTGTGTGTGTATACACTTTGGAGGTGTAAGAGAACAACAATAATATGATTATTAGTAATAAAAGACACTAGTATATGTACATATCATGTATAATTGTGTGTGTATACACTTTGGAGGTGTAAGAGAACAACAATAATATGATTATTAGTAATAAAAGACACTTGTGTATGTACATATCATGTATAATTGTGTGTGTATACACTTTGGAGGTGTAAGAGAACAACAATAATATGATTATTAGTAATAAAAGACACTTGTGTATGTACATATCATGTATAATTGTGTGTGTATACACTTTGGAGGTGTAAGAGAACAACAATAATATGATTATTAGTAATAAAAGACACTTGTATATGTACATATCATGTATAATTGTGTGTGTATACACTTTGGAGGTGTAAGAGAACAACAATAATATGATTTTTAGTAATAAAAGACACTTGTGTATGTACATATCATGTATAATTGTGTGTGTATACACTTTGGAGGTGTAGGAGAACAACAATAATATGATTATTAGTAATAAAAGACACTTGTGTATGTACATATCATGTATAATTGTGTGTGTATACACTTTGGAGGTGTAAGAGAACAACAATAATATGATTATTAGTAATAAAAGACACTTGTGTATGTACATATCATGTATAATTGTGTGTGTGTATACACTTTGGAGGTGTAAGAGAACAACAATAATATGATTATTAGTAATAAAAGACACTTGTATATGTACATATCATGTATAATTGTGTGTGTATACACTTTGGAGGTGTAAGAGAACAACAATAATATGATTATTAGTAATAAAAGACACTTGTGTATGTACATATCATGTATAATTGTGTGTGTATACACTTTGGAGGTGTAAGAGAACAACAATAATATGATTATTAGTAATAAAAGACACTTGTGTATGTACATATCATGTATAATTGTGTGTGTATACACTTTGGAGGTGTAAGAGAACAACAATAATATGATTATTAGTAATAAAAGACACTAGTATATGTACATATCATGTATAATTGTGTGTGTATACACTTTGGAGGTGTAAGAGAACAACAATAATATGATTATTAGTAATAAAAGACACTAGTATATGTACATATCATGTATAATTGTGTGTGTATACACTTTGGAGGTGTAAGAGAACAACAATAATATGATTATTAGTAATAAAAGACACTAGTATATGTACATATCATGTATAATTGTGTTTGTATACACTTTGGAGGTGTAAGAGAACAACAATAATATGATTATTAGTAATAAAAGACACTAGTATATGTACATATCATGTATAATTGTGTGTGTATACCCTTTGGAGGTGTAAGAGAACAACAATAATATGATTATTAGTAATAAAAGACACTTGTATATGTACATATCATGTATAATTGTGTGTGTATACACTTTGGAGGTGTAAGAGAACAACAATAATATGATTATTAGTAATAAAAGACACTTGTGTATGTACATATCATGTATAATTGTGTGTGTATACACTTTGGAGGTGTAAGAGAACAACAATAATATGATTATTAGTAATAAAAGACACTTGTATATGTACATATCATGTATAATTGTGTGTGTATACACTTTGGAGGTGTAAGAGAACAACAATAATATGATTATTAGTAATAAAAGACACTAGTATATGTACATATCATGTATAATTGTGTGTGTATACACTTTGGAGGTGTAAGAGAACAACAATAATATGATTATTAGTAATAAAAGACACTAGTATATGTACATATCATGTATAATTGTGTGTGTATACACTTTGGAGGTGTAAGAGAACAACAATAATATGATTATTAGTAATAAAAGACACTTGTGTATGTACATATCATGTATAATTGTGTGTGTATACACTTTGGAGGTGTAAGAGAACAACAATAATATGATTATTAGTAATAAAAGACACTTGTATATGTACATATCATGTATAATTGTGTGTGTATACACTTTGGAGGTGTATACACCTCCAAACAGACTCCGGTGTGGCAGAGACCCAGCAGCTGGTCTCCATGGCCAAAAGGCTCCCGGGAGGCAGATCCAGAAGTCCCCCAAAAAAGCACCACAGAGGTCACGAAAGTGCCACCCCTTGTCACACAGTCCCGAAGGGTCCTGGACCAAAAAGTAAAAAAAAATATAATAACACATGAAAACAAGAGGGAAACACAAAAGGATGACACAAGAGCACAGAGATCCTGCCAACAGCAGCCACTACAGCAGCGCCATCTTGGGAAAAAAAAAAAAAAAGCTCACATGTGAATCGTTTGAATACTGCAAACTTCAATACAGTAACACCTCATTTGTGTTTTATGTTCTGCAGACGTCCAGCAGGTGTCAGCAGAGAGTCAAGAAGAGATTCCCTCTAAGCAGCAGGAGTGGAGCTCCAGTGTGGGACAGAAGGAGCTACAGGCCCCCTCCCACATTAAAGAGGAAGAGGAGGAACTGTGGAAGCAGCTTCAAAGGTTGGTGGAGGATAATGATGAAGATGAAGCTCAGTCCTTACAGCTTCATCACAGTCAAAGTGAGGAGAACAGAGGGGCGGAGCTTGTAAGTCAACACATCACAGAAGCTGATGGAGAGCATTGTGAAGATATAAAGTCACAACCAGACAGCATCTTTGCTCCACTGTCAGACATGGACCACACGATGTCACACTCTTCTGATCACAGTGACCACATCCAAGAACCTTTGGAGAGTAAAAATTACTTTAAAGGTGATACGAGACATCACACTAACAACAAACACTTTGACTGCTCTGAATGTGGGAAATCATTTAGACTGAAGACTGATTTTACAAGACACATGAGAATACATACTGGAGAGAAACCTTTTACTTGCTCTGTTTGTAAAAAAAAGTTTCTCCACAAAGCAACACATGACCACACACATGAGAACACACACTGGAGAGAAACCTTTTACTTCCTCTGTTTGTAAGAAGAGTTTCTCCGTTAAGCCTGCCATGACCAGACACATGAGAACACACACTGGAGAGAAACCGTTTACTTGCTCTGTTTGTAAGAAGAGTTTCTCCAGAAAGTATAACATGTCCTCACACATGAGAACACATACTGGAGAGAAACCTTTGTCTTGCTCTGTTTGTAAGAAGCGTTTCTCCACGAAGCAACATATGATCACACACATGAGAACACATACTGGAGAGAAACCTTTTACTTGCTCTGTTTGTAAGAAGTGTTTCTCCAGAAAGCCTGACATCTCCACACACATGAGAACACACACTGGAGAGAAACCTTTTACTTGCTCTGTTTGTAAGAAGACTTTCTCCACAAAGTCTAACATGTCCTCACACATGAGAACACATACTGGAGGGAAACCTTTTACTTGCCCTGTTTGTAAGAAGCATTTCTCCACAAATCTTGTCATGACCAGACACATGAGAACACACACTGGAGAGAAACCATTTAGTTGCACTGTGTGTGATAAGATGTTCTGGCATAAGTATCAGGTCAGTAAACACAAGTGTGTAACAGTCATGGAAGCTGCAGGGATTTAAAAACACTTAGTGATTGTGCTAAATGTACTTTAAAAACACAGCATGTATAATATGAATGTATATTTGATGTTGTATGTAGTGCCTCTCATCTTCTACTGTTAAATATAAAGGCCTACTGAAAGCCACTACTAGCCACCACGCAGTCTGATAGTTTATATATCAATGATGAAATATTAACATTGCAACACATGCCAATACGGCCTTTTTAGTTTACTAAATTGCAATTTGAAAGGAGAACATTATCGCCAGACATATGTAAGAGTCAATATATACCTTGATATTGCAGAAAAAAGCCCATATGTTTTTTTAACGGATTTCCGAACTCTAAAAGGGTGAATTTGGCGATTTAAACGCCTTTCAATTGTTCGCTGTCGGAGCAATGACCTTTCACCTGTGACGTTACAACGGGAAGCAATCCACTATTTTCT
The DNA here is from genome assembly GCF_033978795.1 of Nerophis ophidion. Classification (NCBI taxonomy): domain Eukaryota; kingdom Metazoa; phylum Chordata; class Actinopteri; order Syngnathiformes; family Syngnathidae; genus Nerophis; species Nerophis ophidion. The sequence goes on along the minus strand of NC_084633.1, from coordinate 43,337,563 downwards.
CAAACACATTACACACACAAGTCAAATCAGCTCTGTTATTTATTTTTTTTTTACTACTGTTTTCCGTCCCTTGGAGACATCATGCCTCGTCGGTGTGTTGTCGGAGGGTGTAACAACACGATCAGGGACGGATTCAAGTTGACTTACGTGGCGTGTGCATCGATTAGCATGGCATGCTAATCGATGCTAACATGCTATTTAGGCTAGCTGTATGTACATATTGCATCGTTATGCCTCATTTGTAACTATATTTGCATCCAGCCTTTCCCTCCACCCACATTTAATGTCAAACAAACACATACCAATCGACGGATTCAAGTACACCAGTGGTCAAAAGATGCGAAAGTCCCTTGTTTGTTCTGCACATTTTACCGACGACAGCTATGCTACGACAGATGGCACAGAGATGTGTGGATATCCTGCGACACTCAAAGTAGATGCATTTCCAACGATAAAGTCTACGAAATCCCAAAGGTGAGTTTTGTTGATGTTATTGACTTATGTGCTAATCAGACATATTTGGTCACGGCATGACTGCCAGCTAATTGATGCTAACATGCTATTTAGGCTAGCTGTATGTACATTTGTAGCTATATTTGCCTGCAGCCTTTCCCTCCACCCACATTTAATGCCAAACAAACACTTACCAATCGACGGATTTAAGTTGCTCCAGTGGTCAAAAGATGCAATCGTCGGTTAGAAGGTGATCGCCGAATAGCTTACATAGCTATTCACTCAAAAGCTTCAGTTTCTTCTTCAATTTCGTTTTCGCTATCTGACTCCACACTCCACACAGTTTTTTCTTCAATACTTTCATACTCCAACCATCCGTTTCAATACATGCGTAATCTGTTGAATCGCTTAAGCCGCTGAAATCCGAATCTGAATCTGAGCTAATGTCGCTATATCTTGCTGGTCTGTCCGCCATGTTTGATTGTATTGGCATCACTATGTGACGTCACAGGAAAATGGACGGTGGATTTACAGATAGCGAAAATCAGGCACTTTTAAGCCTTTTTTCGGGACATTCCATGATTGGAAAAATTTGGAAAAAAACTTAGAAAAATAAAATAAGCCACTGGGAACTGATTTTTGTTGGTTTTAACTCTTCTGAAATTGTGATAATGTTACCCTTTTATATGAATGTATATTTGATGATGTATGTAGTGCTTCTCATCTTCTACTGTTATATGTTGTCCTGGAGTTTTTAAGTTGTGTGCATGTATTGAATATCATGTATGTAGCTACTAATTTATTTGATTTTCTCATTGTCATCTTTATTTCACAAAATGTGGACTCTAGTAGATTAGCAGCATTGTTACATCATGGATGTTAACTACTGCAAAACATCAACAAAGAAGAAAAAGGTTAGCAACACATCACTGAACTTTAGAGTCACCGTGACTGGAGTTGCTTGTTTTTATTGCTGCATTTGTACTTATTTCACCTCACATCTTCACTTTCAACCCTAAAGTCTTTTTCAAATATATTGTTGTATGCTTCTAAGATTGATGTTTACTATGTGTGTGTAGTCTGTGGAAAGGGTTGTTGTCCCTTGTGGATCCATTTGTTCACCTGAACAGATACAACAACATCATCATCATCATCATTATCAAAATACAGATTTAAGCACTGTATTAGCGTGCCTCTTGTAGTACTCCAACTCGCCACACTGAGAAGTGGGGGCAGTGGTGAGCTAGCAGATGCATGTTGCTATCATGTTTTATCAGCGAGGAAGACAGCATTTGTGTTTACTTTTTTGTCAGATCCAAGTTGTATTGCTCCGCTGAATAAATGAATCACTATGGCTGCCAATATGGAGGATTTTATTTACACACACATATATATATATATATATATATATATATATATGTATATTTAAAGGCCTACTGAAATGAGATTTTCTTATCTTAACGATGTGTCATACTTGATCATTTCGCGATATTGCCATATTTTTGCTGAAAGGATTTAGTAGAGAACATCCACGATAAAGTTTGCAACTTTTGCTTGCTAACAGAAAAGCCTTGCCACTACCGGAAGTCGCAGACGATGACGTCACATGTTGATGGCTCCTCACATCCTCACATTGATTTTAATGGGAGCCTCCAACAAAAATAGCTATTCGGACCGAGAAAATTACAATTTCCCCATTAATTTGAGCGAGGATGAAAGATTCGTGTTTGAGTATATTAATAACCAAGGACAAGAAAAAAAAAATAAGTTAAAAAAAAATCCGATTGCATTGGGACGGATTCAGATGTTTTTAAACACATGGACTTGGATAATTCTGGGAAATCCCTTATCTTTCTATTGTGTTGCTAGTGTTTTATTGAGTTTAACAGTACCTGATAGTCGGATGTGTGTGTTCACGGGTGTGTTGACGCCAGTGTCTCAGGGAAGTCGACGGCTGCTTTATGGGCGGCACAAGCTGACCTAAGAAGAGACTTTTTACCACAATTTTCTCACCGAAACCTGCTGGTTGACATTCGTGGCGCAGTGGTAGAGTGGCCGTGCACAACTTGAGGGTCCCTGGTTCGATCCCCACCTAGTACCAACCTTGTCACGTCCGTTGTGTCCTGAGCAAGACACTTCACCCTTGCTCCTGATGGGTGCTGGTTAGCGCCTTGCATGGCAGCTCCCGCCATCAGTGTATGAATGTGTGTGTGAATGGGTAAATGTGGAAGTAGTGTCAAAGCGCTTTGAGTACCTTGAAGGTAGAAAAGCGCTATACAAGTACAACCCAATTATCCATGTTCGCTGTGATCCATAGTAAAGTTTCACCTCCAGGATTTTTAAACAAGGAATCACTGTGTGTTTGTGTGGCTAAAGGCTAAAGTTTCCCAACTCCATCTTTCTACTTTGACTTCTGCAATACTAATTGAACAAATTGCAAAAGATTCAGCAACACAGATCTCCAAAATACTGTGTAATTATGCGATTAAAGCAGACGACTTTTAGCTGTGTGTGTGTGTGTGTGTGTGTGTGTGTGCAGCGCTCATATTTCCTAACAGCCTGTGACGTCAAGCGTACACGTCATCATTACGCGACGTTTTCAAGAAAAAACTCCCGGGAAATTTAAATTGCAATTTAGTAAACTAAAGCGGCCGTATTGGCATGTGTTGCAATGTTAATATTTCATCATTGATATATAAACTATCAGACTGCGTGGTGGCTAGTAGTGGCTTTCAGTAGGCCTTTAGGTCGGGGTCTGATCATGACTAGTCATTGATATCGACACCAACATCGCCCCCTTGTGGTGGAAAATTATAACAGTCATAACTTCCTTCCACATTCTCCAATCTTCCTGATTTGTTTTATGGTGGGTGAAGATCATCGTCATTCTACATCCTGTACGCAAATTCAAAATGACTTTTTTCATACTCAGCACATTTTCTAACAGAATCTTGTTAATATGCTCAATAAGGTTCTATTCAAATGTAATACAAGTAATACGTAAGACTTTATTTGCACACTTAAGGAGATAAGTTTCCAGGTAAAAAGGATTGTTTATCAATTTATTTTCCATGAATTAATTTAGATCCAGAACACACATTGTTATATATCTTATTATATTATAATCATTACTATAATTGAATGTAAGTTTGTGTAAAATATTTTCACACAACAAAGTGTGAATACATGTTGTAAAGTGTGGGGTTGAGTTATAATTGATATAATACAATTAGGTATGGCAAATGCATTTTGTTTACTTGCCAACTATTCAAATTATATTTAATATACATATTTATATAATGTCATGTAATATGACTTCAACATTATTTTTGTTAAAATAAGAGTTTATTTGCTAACCAGTTCTACTTCTGAGTATTTATTTTATTTTGTTATTGAACAATTAAACACACATAAACAATGTTTAGACACATTAAGGTACTTTCAATACAATATGAGTGTCAGGCCTTGACATGGATTGAGTGTGCTCCTTCGACGCAGCGGGATTACAGGACGAGCCAGGTGTGAATTCAGGTACATGTTTTTATTCAAACACTCTAATCAAAAATAATCAAACTAAGGGCGCTCACAAAGAGGAAGAAACTTGGCTAAACAGTACAAACGTGAAACAAAAACACCTGCTCAAGGGCATGAAAGAAAATTTAACTATAAACTTAAACAGCACGATGGCAAGACTAAAGACATGAAACAAAAGAGTGCCCTTTGGCATAAATATATAAACTTACTCGGCATGGAACTGTGGACAGGGCGTAAAGGTTTGGACAGCATGGGTAGGGTGCGTGTGAGTGTGAAGATCCCAGGACGAAGACAAGAAAAAGAGTGACTTAAATAGCTGTGACTATTAGTGAAAACAGGTGTGAGGCTGAGAACAGGGATGTGACAGGTGAAAACTAATGAGGTTGGCATGGAAACAAACAAAACCAGGAAGTGCAAAACGTGACTGATTGTCCAAAATCAAAAACATAACATGACAAAACAAAACATGATCCATAGGTGTGACAATGAGTCAATGTTTTTTCAATATTTTACTCAGCAATATAAAAAAAACATCACCATCCATCCATCCATCTTCTTACGCTTATCCGAGGTCGGGTCGCGGGGGCAACAGCCTAAGCAGGGAAACCCAGACTTCCCTCTCCCCAGCCACTTCGTCTAGCTCTTCCCGGGGGATCCCGAGGCGTTCCCAGGCCAGCCGAGAGACATAGTCTTCCCAACGTGTCCTGGGTCTTCCCCGTGGCCTCCTACCGGTTGGACGTGCCCTAAACACCTCCCTAGGGAGGCGTTCGGGTGGCATCCTGACCAGATGCCCGAACCACCTCATCTGGCTCCTCTCCATGTGGAGGAGCAGCGGCTTTACTTTGAGTTCCTCCCGGATGACAGAGCTTCTCACCCTATCTCTAAGGGAGAGACCCGCCACACGGCGGAGGAAACTCATTTCGGCCGCTTGTACCCGTGATCTTATCCTTTCGGTCATGACCCAAAGCTCATGACCATAGGTGAGGATGGGAACGTAGATCGACCGGTAAATTGAGAGCTTTGCCTTCCTGCTCAGCTCCTTCTTCACCACAACGGATCGGTACAACGTCCGCATTACTGAAGACGCCGCACCGATCCGCCTGTCGATCTCACCATCCACTCTTCCCTCACTCGTGAACAAGACTCCTAGGTACTTGAACTCCTCCACTTGGGGCAGGGTCTCCTCCCCAACCCGGAGATGGCACTCCACCCTTTTCCGGGCGAGAACCATGGACTCGGACTTGGAGGTGCTGATTCTCATTCCGGTCGCTTCACACTCGGCTGCAAACCGATCCAGTGAGAGCTGAAGATCCCGGTCAGATGAAGCCATCAGGACTACATCATCTGCAAAAAGCAGAGACCTAATCCTGCGGTCACCAAACAGGAACCCCTCAGCGCCTTGACTGTGCCTACAAATTCTGTCCATAAAAGTTATGAACAGAATCGGTGACAAAGGACAGCCTTGGCGGAGTCCAACCCTCACTGGAAATGTGTTCGACTTACTGCCGGCAATGCGGACCAAGCTCTGGCACTGATCGTACAGGGAGCGGACCGCCACAATAACAGAGTCCGATACCCCATACTCTCTGAGCACTCCCCACAGGACTTCCCGAGGGACACGGTCCAATGCCTTCTCCAAGTCCACAAAGCACATGTAGACTGGTTGGGCAAACTCCCATGCACCCTCAAGAACCCTGCCGAGAGTATAGAGCTGGTCCACAGTTCCACGACCAGGACGAAAACCACACTGTTCCTCTTGAATCCGAGGTTCGACTATCTGGCGTAGCCTCCTCTCCAGTACACCTGAAAACCTTACCGGGAAGGCTGAGGAGTGTGATCCTACGATAGTTGGAACACACCCTCCGGTCCCCCTTCTTAAAGAGAGGAACCACCACCCCGGTCTGCCAATCCAGAGGTACCGCCCCCGATGTCCACGCGATGCTGCAAAGTCTTGTCAACCAAGACAGCCCCACAGCATCCAGAGCCTTAAGGAACTCCGGGCGGCTCTCATCCAGCCCTGGGGCCTTGCCACCAAGGAGCTTTTTAACTACCTCTGGGACCTCAGCCCCAGAAATACGAGAGTCCACCACAGATTCCCCAGGCACTGCTTCCTCATAGGAAGACGTGTTGGTGGGATTGAGGAGGTCTTCGAAGTATTCCTTCCACCTATCCACAACATCCACAGTTGAGGTCAGCAGAACACCATCCGCACCATACACGGTGTTGATAGTGCACTGCTTCCCCTTCCTGAGGCGGCGGACGGTGGTCCAGAATCGCTTCGAAGCCGTCCGGAAGTCGTTTTCCATGGCTTCCCCGAACTCCTCCCATGTCCGAGTTTTTGCCTCCGCTTCCGCTGAAGCTGCACACCGCTTGGCCTGTCGGTACCTGTCCACTGCCTCCGGAGTCCTATGAGCCAAAAGGACCCGATAGGACTCCTTCTTCAGCTTGAGGGCATCCCTCACCGCTGGTGTCCACCAAGAGGTTTTAGGATTGCCGCCCCGACAGGCACCAACTACCTTGCGGCCACAGCTCCGATCTGCCCCCTCGACAATTGAGGTGCGGAACATGGTCCACTCGGACACAATGTCCCGCACCTCCCTCGTGACATGTTCAAAGTTCTTCCGGAGGTGGGAATTGAAACTTTGTCTGACAGGAGACTCTGCCAGACGTTCCCAGCAGACCCTCACAATGCGTTTGGGCCTCCCAGGTCTGTCCGGCATCCTCCCCCACCATCGCAGCCAACTCACCACCAGGTGGTGATCGGTAGAAAGCTCCGCCCCTCTCTCCACCCGAGTGTCCAAAACATATTATTGTACATGTTATACTGTACAATTGAATAAATCAGAAACTGATGACATAGTGCTGTATTTTACTTCTTTATCTTTTTTTCAACCAAAAATGCTTTGCTCTGATTTACTTGAATTAAAAAAATGTTCCCAGGGGGTACATCACTGAAAAAAGGTTGAGAACCACTGTTGTAGTAATTTGCTCCCTGGCCCCCAAAGTCCTAGTGGCAGGTGCTAACCACCGACAGGCAATCAGCCTAATTCTTACCTGTATGATAAGGCTATGGAACGCCTCTACCTTGGAAGTCTGGTGTTCACTCGACAGCATGGCGATATCTTTCAGCAGGGACTTGTTGTTGACAACCTCCTCCAGTTTCACTGCTGAGCGTGAGACTAAACATACATTTAAAATAGAACAATGTTTATACAAAATGTTCCAGTCAACTTGAAAACTGGTTATCTATTCACAAGTTTATCTGAATTTTTTGACTTTCAAAAGATCCATCCATCCATTTTTCTACCACTTATTCCCTTTGGGTTTGCGGGGGGAGCTGGTGCCTACCTCAGCTACAATCGGGCGGAAGGCGGCGTACAGCCTGTACAAGTCGCCACCTCAACGCAGGGCACTTTCAAAAGATGTGCAGTAAAATATTGCTATTCCCTCACTGCTTTCGGGCAACTTATTTGCCTACTTACTTGGTTTGAGACATTTCTTTTGCATACTTCTACCGTGCAGTTGTCCAAGAGCACAAATTGGGAAGAGGTGGCCATGGTCCTTGTGGATGTTCTGAATGTGTCTCTCCACAGACTTCCACTAAGCAACCAGAAGTTCCCCCTCTCCAGGCGGTGTAGACGCTGCACTCCCATGCTGTTCAGCACTTGCCAGAAGATCCGCCAGCCAAGAGAATGCCAGCAGATAGCAGGATGTTGCCCGCGGCATAAGGGCCAATGTTTGGCTGGCTGCTCCACCTACTCCTCCGGTCACATGATGTACATTGTATGGTCATGATCAGCTGTGTACCGTTCCAATCCCAAGAAGGGCTTATGTCCTGGCTGCCACAGGCTGGACAGTGACACCACTTGACGAGACTCTGGAGGCACGACTCAAAGATGATGTACTTCGGTACCTTGTGGGCGCCCTCTTCCCGCATCTTGGGAGTACGTGTGGGATCTGGCGGCCCGTCAGATTGACACGGATCCGACGTCGATGACCCACTCGGCACGTAGCTGACATCGGAAGAACCACTATCAGAAGGACTTGATGCTGGTCCTTCATCAAACAATGCAGGAGGTGGTCGTAGCTTGGCTTGCATTCCAGACACACCTGGAGATGCTATGTTGGGCTGCATCTCGGGGCTGCTGCACTTGACGATGGGACTTCACTAACCCTGGCTGGCCCAGCTCTAACCCTCTCGAGGATCTCTGGGGTCACCTGCTGTCCTAGCAATAAAATAAAACACAAGTTGTTTTATATAATCTGTTAAATTTGAACTAGAATCACATACTAATTATTATCTTTGAATCCACTGCTTTCCACCAACAACTTTCTTCTTCGTAGTCTCCATTATTAATTGAACAAGTTGCAAAAGATTCAGCAACACAGATGTCCAAAATACTCTGTAATTACGCGTTGAACAGAGACGACTATTAGCCGTGTGTGGACGTGAGCCAAGATGTCCCCAACAATTTGTGACGTCACGCGCACGCGTAATCATAAACGTCATCATTCCGCCACGTTTTAACTCCGCGGGAAATTTAAAATTGCAATTTAGTAAACTAAAAAGGCCGTATTGGCATGTGTTGCAATGTTAATATTTCATCATTGATATATAAACTATCAGACTGCGTGGTGGGTAGAAGTGGCTTTCAGTAGGCCTTTAAAGATGTTCTGTGAAAAACTCTAACAAAATAATGCACAATGAAGAAAAACAATTAATGTGCTCAGTTTGTAATAAAATATTTTCTGTGAAAAACTTGATAAACAAAAGTATGCGGATTGGAGAATAAACATTCAAAAGCTCAGTTTGTAAACAAGGATTCTCTGCGAATAATCTATTGATAACAGATTAAAAAAATACACACAGAAGTAAAAACATTATTGTGCTCAGTTCGTAATAAAATAGTCTTTGTGAAAAAACTTGATGAACAAAATAATGCACACTGAAGAAAAAACAATGTACTCAGTTTGTGATAAAAGATGCTCTGTAAAAAAAAGTGCTAACAAACAAAAGAATGCACACTCGGGAAAAACCATTAATGTACTCAGTTTGTGAAAAAGGATTCTGCGTGAAGAAACTTTTGATAACAGACAAAATAATACAAACTAAAGAAAAACCATTAAAGTGCTCGGTTTGTAATAAAAGATGCTCTGGAAAAAAACATGATAACAAGCAAAATAATGTACACTGGAGAAACACTCATGTGCTCAGTTTGTAAAAAAAAGGATTATCTGTGAAGAAACTATTGATAACAAATAAAACAAATTACACACTGAGTAAAACCATAAATGTGCTTAGTTTGTAATAAAAATATTATCTGTGAAGAAACGTATGATAACAGACAAAAAATTACACAAAGTAGAAAAACCATTAATGTGCTCAGTTTGTAATAAAAGACTCTGTGAATAAAATTTAGCTAACAAACAAAATAATACACACTGGAGAAAAACATTAATGTGCTCAGTTTGTAATCAAATGTTATCTGTGAAGAAAGTCTTGATAACAGAAAAAATTATGCACACTGAAGAAAAACCATTAATGTGCTCAGTTTGTTACAAAGATGCTGTGTAAACAAAACTTGATAAACAAACAAATTCACACAGGAGAAAAACACATTAATGAGCTCAGTTTGTAATACAAGATTCTGTGTTGAAGACTTTAAGATTCTATGCACACATGGAGACAAACCATTAATGTGCTCAGTTTGTGAAAAAAAAAAAAAAAAAGATGCTCTAAGAAAAACTTGATAAACAAAAGAATGCACACTGGAAAATCAAGTGCTCAGTTTGTAAACAAAGATTCTCTGTGAAGAATCTATTAATAACAGATTAGAGAAATTCTAAAGGAATCATAATTAAAGGGAGAGAGTATAAATTGGCCAGATGTGGATGACATTTTAGTCTTCCTCTGGCACCCAACATACTCTCTTCCTAAATGAATGCACTCATTTGAACGGTAGGGTCTATTATCAGGATATAAAATCAACATCGGTAAAACTCAACTCCTCTCGTATAATTATAACCCAGAAGCAGTGAAATTATGTACAAAAATCACACACAAAGGAATATTTTCTTATATTGTTTTTTTAATCTCTATAGTTCAAGTTTTACTTAGCTATTGTCTCCATCCAAAATGGATGGAGACTATATATATATATATATATATATATATATATATATATATATATATATATATATATATATATATATTTATTTATACCCCCTGATATGTCTTTTAAATACCTGGGCCTCATTTTATCAAAATATATAACAACATTATCAGTATAAAATGATCTACCCATACATAAGAAAATAAAAGATGACATAGCACGATGGAACTTAATTCCTTTTTTTCGCCTTAGCTGTAGAAATGATTGTATTAAAAGGAATGCACTTCCAAGACTGCTGTACCGATTTCAAACTCTGGCAATAGAGATCAACAAAAAATAATTCACCTTCATGTAGTGTAATGAAAGATTAAAAAATGCTCAGTTTTGAAACTATTAAAGGGGAACATTATCAGCAGACCTATGTAAGCGTCAATATATACCTTGATGGTGCAGAAAAAAGACCATATATTTTTTTTACCGATTTCCGAACTCTAAATGGGTAAATTTTGGCGAATTAAACGCCTTTTTGTTTATTGCGCTGGAGGCGATGACGTCAGAATGTGACGTCGCCGAGGTAATACAGCCGCCATTTTCATTTTCAACACATTACAAATACCAGGTCTCAGCTCTGTTATTTTCCTTTTTTTCGACTATTTTTTGGAACCTTGGAGACATCATGCCTCGTCGGTGTGTTGTCGGAGGGTGTAACAACACTAACAGGGAGGGATTCAAGTTGCACCACTGGCCCGAAGATGCCAAAGTGTCTGCCGCCAGACCCCCATTGAATGTGCCAGAGTGTCTCCACATTTTACCGGCGATGACAGACATGGCACAGAGATGTATGGATAACCTGCAGATGCATTTGCAACGATAGTCAACGAAATCACAAAGGTGAGTTTTGTTGATGTTGTTGACAAATGTGCTAATCAGACATTTTTGGTCGCGGCATGACTGCCAGCTAATCGATGCTAACATGCTATTTACTGGCGGTTGTAAAGCAGACATGGCACAGAGATGTATGGATAACCTGCAAATGCATTTGCAACGATAAAGTCAACGAAATCATAAAGGTGAGTTTTGTTGATGTTGACTGCCAGCTAATCGATGCTAACATGCTATGCTAATCGATGCTAACATGCTATTTACCGGCGGTGCTAAAGCAGACATGGCACAGAGATGTATGGATAACCTGCAGATGCATTTGCAACTATATTACGTTTCCTTCCACCCACATTTTATGCGAAAAAAACACTTACCAAGTTGCTCCAGTGTCACAAGATGCGAAAGTCCTGATCGTTTGGTCCGCACATTTTACCGGCAATGCTAACGCAGCTACTCGGCCATGCTATGGCTATGAATAGCGTCAATAGCTATTTGCTCAATAGCTTCAGTTTCTTCTTCAATACTTTCATACTCCAACCATCTGTTTCAATACATGCGTAATCTGTTGAATCGCTTAAATCGCTGAAATCCGAGTGTGAATCCGAGCTAATGTCGCTATATCTTGCTGTGGTATTCCCATTGTTTGTTTACATTGGCAGCACTGTGTGACGTCACAGGGAAATGGACAGTGGTTTCGAAGATAGCGAAAATAAGGCAATTTAAAGCTTTATTTAGGGATATTCCAAGACCGGTAAAATTTTGAGTAAAACTTCAAAAAATACAACAAGCCCCTGGGAACTGATTTTTATTGTTTTAACCCTTTTGAAATTGTGATAATGTTCCCCTTTAAAAGGACACATTTAAAAAAAAAAACAAGACTTCTATCAATATCTGCAGTTGCGGCATTTTGTTAATATGAAGGTGAAACATGTAACAAAGACAAGCATTTGTTTCATTGAACTATTTACAAAAGCATATAATTCAGAAACTATTGATAGAAGTGTTTCATGCTTGTATAAGAAATCATATTCAACTTTATATATTAAAACAAAATGGGAGAAGGAAGGAGGGATAACTACATCTGAGGAAGAATGGACAATGAAAAGGAGATATCAATGGACTTGTAGCAGCTCACCCAAGTGGAGAGTTTGGCTGGGAAAGTTTTATTCCACCTTCTCAGAAGTCTCAGTATGATAACAACTCCCCTGCCTGTTGGACAAATTGTGGGAATCTAAAGGCAAACCACTAGCATGTTTTCTGGGACTGCTCTGCCATAAAGGACTATTGGAAAGAGATACACCAAGCTCTACAGGATATTTTCAAATCACCCCTTGAAAGTAACATTCTGTTTTTCACACATCGCACCTCAGGATTGGCTGAAAAAAGAGAAATACTTCAAGAATATCCTACTAGTGTGTCTGCCTCACAATACGAAGGTCCTGAGTAGTCAGGGTTCAATCCCGGGCTCAGGATCTTTCTGTGGGGAGTTTGCATGTTCTCCCCGTGAATGCGTGGGTTCCCTCCAGGTACTCCGGTTTCCTCCCACCTCCAAAGACATGCACCTGGGGATAGGCCCCTCCCACCTCCAAAGACATGCACCTGGGGATAGGCCCCTCCCACCTCCAAAGACATGTACCTGGGGATAGGCCCCTCCCACCTCCAAAGACATGCACCTGGGGATAGGCCCCTCCCACCTCCAAAGACATGCACCTGGGGATAGGTTGATTGGCAACACTGAATGGTCCCTAGTGTGTGAATGTTGTCTGTCTATCTGTGTTGGCCCTGCGATGAGACGGCGACTTGTCCAGGGTGTACAACGCCTTCCGCCCGATTGTAGCTGAGGTAGGCAGCAGCGCCCCCCGCGACCCCAAAGGGGAATAAGCGGTAGAAAATGGATGGATGTTACTCTTTATAGTTAACTAATTAGAAAATTAAAAAAATATTTACTGAGTCAGCTGCTAGTTCACATTTTGTGGAGTCATTTTGCTACCTGTCAAGGAGGGAATTTGTTCTTAAATATATATAAATAATCCTTCATATTGCCAGCCATAGTGATTAATTTATTAATGAAAAGAACATTAAAACTTGAATCTGACAAAAAAGTAAAGACAAATGCTGTCTTCCTCGCTGATAAAACATGATAAAAACATGCAACTGCTAGCCCCCACTTCTCACAATGTGGCGAGGTGGAGTACTACAAGAGGCACTCTAATATGGTACTTAAATCTATATTTTTAGTCTTATTATCGAGGAATATTGAGGTCACACTTATATTAAAAAAAGTAATGTTAAAGTTTCATCCAGTATTCTGATGATGATGATGACGATGACGATGAATCTGTGTCCGAACTTAGGGTCCAAATTTTTTTAACAATGTTATTAATTCATACTTTTAATTGGAAAATAACATCAATAAAGTGCAATGGAGAAAATGTGTTGGAAAAAAAAATAAAAAATAAGATGACCTCTCTTTAACAATGGGAAAATAGAATAAAAATTTAGCAACATATATAATATTCAATAAATGCACACAACTTAAAAAGTCATTCCAGGACAACATATAAGAGTAGAAGATAAGAAGCACAACATTGAACATAAAATATACGTTCATATTAATCATGCTGTGTTTTTAAAGTACATTTAGCACAATCACCGTTTGAGTGTTTTTACATCCCTGCAGCTTCCATGACTGTTACACACTTGTGTTTACTGACCTGATACTTAAACCTGATTGTTTTATCACACAAACGGTTTCTCTCCATTGTGTGTTCTCATGTGTTTGGTCACACATTGCTTTCTGGAGAAACTCTTCTTACAAACAGGGCAAGTAAAAGGTTTCTCTCCAGTATGTATTCTCATGTGTGTGGTCATGTCAGGCTTCATGGAGAAACTCTTCTTACAAACAGAGCAAGGAAAAGGTTTCTCACCAGTGTGTGTCCTCATGTGTGTGGTCATGTGTTGCCATCTGGAGAAACTCTTCTTACAAACAGAGCAAATAAAAGGTTTCTCTCCAGTGTGTGTTCTCATGTGTGTGGTCATGTATTGCTTTCTGGAGAAACTCTTCTTGCAAACAGGGCAAGTAAAAGGTTTCTCTCCAGTATGTATTCTCATGTGTGTGGTCATGTCAGGCTTCATGGAGAAACTCTTCTTACAAACAGAGCAAGGAAAAGGTTTCTCTCCAGTGTGTGTCCTCATGTGTGTGGTCATGTGTTGCTTTCTGATGAAGCTCTTCTTACAGACAGAGCAAGTGAAAGGTTTCTCACCTGTGTGTATTTTCATGTGTAATGTCATGATACTCTTAGCGTTGAATCTTTTAGCACAAATTGAGCAAGCAAAAGGTTTCTCTCCAGTATGTGTTCTCATGTGTGTGGTCATGTCATTCTTTCTGGGGAAACTCTTCTTACAAACAGAGCAAGTAAAAGGTTTCTCTCCAGTATGTATTGTCATGTGTGTGGTCATGTATTGCTTTCTGGAGAAACTCTTCTTACAAACAGGGCAAGTATAAGGTTTCTCTCCAGTATGTGTTCTCATGTGTACTGTAAAATTACTCTTATGTCTAAAAGATTTTTCACATTCAGAGCAGTCAAAGTGTTTGTTGTTAGTGTGATGTCTCGTATCACCTTCAGAGTCATTTTTACTCTTCAAAGGTTTTTGGATGTGGTCACTGTGATCAGAAGAGTCTGACATCATGTGGTCCATGTCTGACAGTGGAGCAAAGATGCTGTCTGGTTCTGACTTTATATCATCTTCGTCATTAACCTCCTCCAACCTTGGAAGCTGCTCCCACAGTTCCTCTTCTTCCTCTATATGAGTGGGCTCGAGCTTCTTCTGTCCCACACTGGAGCTCCACTCCTGCTGCTTGGAGGGAATCTCTTCATGACTCTCTGCTGACACCTGCTGGACGTCTGCAGAACATAGAACACAAATGAGGTGTTACTTATTGAAGTTTGCAGTATTCAAACTATTCACAGGTGAGTTAGGCCAAATAGACAGCACTCCACGTTATGCATTTATTTAGTTTACCTTTTCTTTGGCCCACCCCTATAAAGTTATTCATTTTCTCCACCTACATTAAAAAGACAGCATCCATCTATATCTTGAAAAACAAAAACAATGATGTGTGTGGTGTTTGAGAACAGTTTGTAAGAGCTTGACAGTAAAACTTTTCATGAACTTTAACTCACCTTAATGTGCTGGACGTCTTTGATCATTATGATTTTGGTTTAGAGCAGGGGTCTCAAACATGCGGCCCGCGGGCAAAATTGCGTTCCGCGAAACGTTATTATGCGGCGCGCCCTTTGATGTGACAATTTTATGTTGGTGCGGCCCATGAATTTAATCTGAACGGCGCTTGATAGGTCATGCTTGCCCACGTCCCCAATTTTCCCGGGAGACCCCTGAATTTCAGGGCACCAATTCTCTCGAAGCCCCTGTCAATTTTTACCAGATCAACAATATTCAGGGAGTGCAATAAAGGCACTGCCTTTAGCGCCCCCTATATCCTGAATTGACAGCGTTCAAGCCCAATTAGAATAGAATAGAATATAATAGACTTTATTGTCATTATATTTGCATATAACGAGATTAAAGACTCCAACTTGAGTGGCGGTTGTGGGAACAAATATGGGGTGAAATAAATAACACAAGGGGTAATAAAGGAAAAACTAACAATTGAAATAAACAGACTACTATCCAATAAAAATAACAAGCAATCCTGTACAATATACAGCACACTGTAGAAATACAAAATACTGTACAATATACAGAACAAGACATGAGTACGGAAGTAATAAATAACAATCAGTATTGCACAGTAGGGTATTAGGGCATGATATTGTACAGGAGTGAATTATTATTATTATTAGAAGTTAGAGTTTAACATGGTGACAGCTCTGGAGAAGAAGCTGTCTCTGAGCCTCTTTGTTCTGGCTCTGATGCACCTGTAGCGCCTGCCTGATGGTAGCAGGTGGAACAGGTGGTAGCCAGGGTGTGTGCTGTCTTTGGTGATGGTTTTTGCTTTCTTGAGGCAACGGGAGTTATGTAAATGCTTCAGGGAGGGCAGGGGGCAGCCGATGATTTTTTGTGCAGACTTTATGACCCTCTAATTCGCCTGTTTGTCTGCTTCAGTGCAGCTGGCGTACCACACTGTTATGCAGAGTGGTCCAGAGTCCAGAAGAAAGCAAATTTTGTATTTCATTTGGAAGTCAAGGCGCTATAGTCTGGAGGAAAGCTGGAGAGGAGCAAAATCCAAGTTGCTTGAAATCCAGTGTGTTCCCACAGTCAGCAATGGTTTGGGGAGCCATGTCAGCTGCTGGTTTTTGTCCACTGTGTTTAATCAAGTCTAGAGTCAATGCAGCTGTGTACCAAGAGCACTCCATGCTTCCATCTGTTGTAAAGCTCTATGGAGATGATGACTTCATCTTCCAGCATGATCTGCCAGAACCAGCAGTAACTGGTGTACTGACCATGGCATTACTGTCCGCGATTGGCCTGCCAACTCCCCTGACCTGAACCCCTTAGAGAATTTGTGGGGTATTGTGAAGAAGAAGCTGTAAGACACCAGACCCAATAATGCAAATGAGTTTAAGGCCACTAGTGAAGCATCCTGAGCATCCATAACACCTCAGCAATGCCACAGGCCGATTGCCTCCATGCCACGCCGCATTGATGCAGTAATCCATGCGAAAGGATTCCCAACCAAGTACTTAGTGCATTATTTGACATTTTCAAATATTTGATTTTGTTTTGCTGTTATATTTTTTTTTTACTTGGTCCGAGGAAATATTCAAATTTTTTGAGATAGGATTTTTGAGTTTTCTTAAGCTGTATGCCATAATCAGCAATATTAAAATAATAAAAGGATTGCAATATTTCAGTTGATGTGTAATGCATCCAGAATGTCTGACATTTCCATGTTTTTGGTTTCATTACAGAAAATAATTTTCTGAGACAATCCTATACATATACATATACATATATATATATATATACGTATATATATATATATATACATACATAAGAGAGAGAGACATAGGTATTGTAATAACTTGAAGTAAATAATGAAGATTGAAAACCAATTACAAAAAACAGAATCCCAAACAAATTTACTAAAAGCTTACCTTTTTTAATTTGGCATAGTATGTATATATTATTAATGTTGTAAATAAACTCTTAATACATCTAGAACAGGGGTGGGCAACCCGCAGCTCCGGAGCCGCATGCAGCTCTTTGGCCACCCTGATGTAGCTCAGCTGCATAATCACCGACCCCCCTGGTTATTTCGGGAGGTTTCCTTATTTTGGTGCATCTCCCGGACATCAACCGGGGCTAATAGTCTCCGATTTTCAGTCGGACAACAATATTGAGGGTGTGCCGTGATGGCTTTACTTTTAACATCCTCTGCGAACAGAACAGAACGTGTGTCGCTTGAGGTGGGTGGGGTTGGGGGGCAGGGTTTGGTGCTAGCGGGGTGTATAATGTAGCCACGAAAAGTCACGGATGCATGGGATTATGGGTATTTGTTCTGTTCTGTTTATGTTGTGTTACTGTGAGAATGTCCTCCCGAAATGTGTTTGTCATTCTTGTATAATCTTGTATAATGTTGAGCTTACTTGGACTGTGATGAAGCTGTGAGGACTCAGGTGGTTTGTCTTCATGCTCTTCAGTCTTCACAGAGACAACAGTCAGTGGAAACTTGCTGACATCAGCCTCCTCCTGCCCTACAGGACACTCTCCCTCCTGACTGATCCACACTTCCTCCTCTTCCTCTTTCATGTGGGGGGGCTGTGGATCCTCCCCTTCCTCTTTAATGTGAGGGGGCTGCTGGACGTCTGTTGGGTAAATAAGTAAATAAGATAAAGAGAGTATAGAAATAGTTTTGAACTGACACTGTTAACACAATGACATGATTTGTGTTCTTTTGTGTATTGTGTTAAAAGTGTGTAGCAAAACAACCAATAAAAACACTGGAAATACCTACTTTTTTCCTAAAAATTATTCAAAAGTGGTAGTGAGTACACAAACAGACTCGGAAATTTGATGGGGGGCAATTTGAAAAGTTTGTATAAGTGTGAGGCAGCATTGATTGAAGCATTCTTAACTTCACTGATGTAAAGTGGGTAAATATTTAATTCTGTACACGGTCTGTTAAACCTACTCTTTATCTCTAAACTTAACCATAATATTATAATGACATTGTCATTACCATAACTTCAATATCATGGAAATAAAAAAATATATAATTCCAAAATCACAAAAAAAAAAAAAAAAACATTCATGGTATGTTTTTGTTATCATGCAACATACTTTCTTGAGGTCATTTTGTTGGCTGGGCCAAAATGAACTTTTACCAAAACATGTTTTACTATGTGCTGTTTTATGGAGTATCTCCATCAACAATTCCTCTTTAGGAATTGGAGACCATCTACGACACGCTGAAGGAAAGTCAGTCACCTTTATGTTCTTTTAATAAAACAAGTGTTGACTACTTTGGTTACTGAAAATAAATGTTTACTTTCACTTATTGATGCATGTAGGTCAGAATCATGACGTGAAATAATTAGATTTGATTACAGTATAAAATATATTTGGTGAGTGTGTGAGTTTAGTGTAAACATGTTGATACAGGTTTACATCTTCTTGGGGACTGGAACACAGATATGTCCTGAAAGGATGCACCCATTTTTAAAACCTTCACTAAGCTGTGCCACCAACATTGTCTCACTTAGCTCATTAAGCAAACTACCAGGGTGAGTGAGTCCTTTTAAACCTTCATAGACCTCCTTGTTACTTCTGACCAGTCTCAAATCACCACGAGTGGAACTACTGTATGTGGCGGCTTAAGTGATCATTCCATCATTTTCTGTACCCATGAACAACAGAACCGAGGCTAACGGCCACAAAACAAGAGAAGCTAGAATCCTCAAGACCAAGACTAGCAAGGCTTTCAATGACAAACTGCCGAAATAAGACTTGCCTCGGTACTTGCAAGTACACAGGTCTTTGGGTCAATTCCTAACCTCAGAAAAGTAAATAACTTCACACTCAAAGTGGGCGACAATATTATAACAAACAAAAATTAGATTAACTTTCTTGGCTGCATCGTAGAGACTAATCTCTCCAGTGAAAAAATGACTACTCAGGTAGTCAAAGAATCAACCGACAAATTATAATCTTACTAATGTTGTCCGATACCAATATTTTGGTACCGAGACCTGTACAAAAATGTATTTTGATACTTTTCTAAAAAAAAGGGATCACAGAAAAGTGCTTTATTGGCTTTCTTAAAATAACATTTTTTTTGGGGTACATTAAACATGTTTCCTATTGCAAGTTTGTGAACATACTGGACAACTTGTCTTTTAGTAGTAAGTATATAAAGAAAAACTCCTAATTTAGTCTGTTGACATATGCAGTAACATATTGTGTCATTTATATTCTATTATTATTAGGTCAAAATTATTAAGGACATGTGGTAAAATATGGATTATTAATTTACTTGTTCATTAACTGTAAATATCTGCTTATTTTCTGTTTTAACATGTTCTACCTACACTTCTGTTAAAATGTAATAATCACTTATGTTTCTGTTGTTTGGATACTTTACATTAGTTTTGGATGATACCATAAATGTGGGTATCAATCTGATACCAAGTAGTTACAGGATCATATATTGGTCATATTCAAAGTCCTCATGTGTCCAGTGACATATTTCCTGAGTTTATAAACATAATATAAATAAATACAAATAAAAAAACGGAAGAAGATGTGATGGCAAAACATTTTGATGTAAACATAGAAGTAGTACTTTTTAGAGGCGGTTTAGTACCGAATATGATTAATGCAGTTGAGATGGGGTCCAACACCCCCCGCGACCCCAAACGTGACAAGCAGTAGAAAATGGATGGATGGATAGTATCACGGTACTTTACCAATACCGGCATTCCATTCACCCTTACTTCTTATATAGTAGGATCACCCCGCTGGTGGGTAGAAATACACTTAAGACTCTAACACAAGCACTCATTTAAAGGCCTACTGAAAGCCACTACTAGCGACCACACAGTCTGATAGTTTATATATCAATGATGAAATATTAACATTGCAACACATGCCAATACGGACGGTTTAGTTTACTAAATTGCAATTTTAAATTTCCTGCGGAGTTTATTGGTGAAAACGTCAAGGAAATATTAGCGGTGCACCACACACAGCTAAAAGTTGTCTGCTTTAACGGCATAATTACACAGTATTTTGGACATGTGTGTTGCTGAATCTTTTGCAATTTGTTCAATTAATAATGGAGAAGTCAAAGTAGAAAGATGGAGTTGGGAAGCTTTAACCTTTAGCCACACAAACACACGGTGATTCCTTGTTTAAAATTCCCGGAGGTGAAACTTTACTATGGATCAGAGCGGTCAAGCAAACATGGATCCCGACCAAATGTCAACCAGCAGGTTTCGGTGAGAAAATTGTGGTTAAAAAGTCACTTCTTACCGGAGATCAGCTGAGCTTGTGCCGTCCATAAAGCTGCCGTCGACTTCCCTCAGAGACTGGCCTCAAGACACCCGTGGACACACCCCTCCAACTATCAGGTAATATTAAACTCACTAATACGTCACTTCCTGTTCACGAGAAAGGACACAAAAGAAAAAGGCTCCGCTTTTGCTACCGGACTTTTTATTTATTCTGAAGATTTTGACCACTGATTTGCGATCACAGCCACAGGAGAGTCACCTGGCATCCTTGACCTCATTTTGGTCAGTTGTGAGGCACTGATACGCTGAAATGAGGCAAGTTGGAAGAGCCGTTTGCCTCAAGCCATCGGCGCCTTACCGCAGCTCAAAGCGGTTGCCTAGCAACCAAAAGCTACGGCGAGTTTACAGCTGTTTTAAAGTGCTTCCAACGTCGCAGTGTTATAAGTTGACAGACTAACACCTGAAATCGATCTGTGAACAACGCAATGCACGCATTGTTGGAACAAACAAGTTAAACGTGCTGCAAGTTGCTAAAGTAACTGCCGTTTAAGACACAAGAGGCAATGACGTCATCGATCTGCCACAATGCCAAAAGTTAAAGAGAAGACTGAAACCCAAAACCTTCGGTGTCAGCCGACACAGGACACAACTGGGACCAAGATTTGAGACTGGAAACAGGACATGATGGGAATCAAGAAGGAGTACTACTAAAAATACTCAATGAATTAAAAGAAGATTGGAAAGAAATGAAAGAAGAAATGAAAGAAATAAAAAAAGCAATGGAAGAACACAAATAAGATGTGAAAAGTCTGCAAACTCAAATCATCACCAGAAAAAATGAAGTCTCTGATATGTGCCAACAATTGAAGACCTTTCAAGAAGATATGCGCCACCAAATGAAGACCCTTCAAGAAGACAACTCCATGCTGTGGAATATCATAGATGAAATGGAGCAGGATAAACGAATGAATGATATCATGGTGACAGGGCACCGAATTAAACCAAGATCCTATGCAAAGGCTGTGAATAATGAAGGTGAACCAGATGAAATGGACCTTGTCTCGGCAGAACAGCAAGTGGTCAACTTTCTGCAATCAAAGGAAATTGAAATCGACATTATTACCATCGAAACATGCATCCCACTGAACAGAAGAGACAACAACGCCACTCCAGTCGTGCTCGTGAAACTCGTAAACAGAACATCTACAATGGCATTGCTGAGACAGGGAAAGAAGCTGAAGGGAACAAATGTGTACATGAATGAGCATCTCACTAAACATAATGCTGGAATCGCCAAGAAAGCACGCAACTTGAGAAAGCAGGGAAAAATCCAGGGAACTTGGAGCGCCAACTGTAAAATCTACATCGAGCTGGATGGAGGTCCAGAAGCAAGAGTAATTGTTGTCAATGACATCAAAGACCTGGACAAATTTGAAGTTTACACAGCTTCCACAACAACGATGATAATGGACTCTGACAGAAAACAAGCACCTAAATTCAACATCAACACTACTACGCTGCAAGGGACGACTAAAAAAGAAGACCTAGATTCAGGACTGCATCCATCTACACTTATAGACATTATTGAAACGACATCAAAGATTGTTGAGCAAGGAAATATGGAACTACAAAACTTCTGCAACAAAGAGCACAAAAACAAGGATTTGGAAAACGATATAGATCCAGATACAATTTTTTTCCCCCACATTAGTAATAATTGTTTTTATTACAAAGATGAGCAATACAATAGCATCCTTAAAAGTGATAACAAATTGTCAATTGTTCATTTTAATAGCAGAAGCTTGTATGCAAACTACAACAACATTAAGAACTTTTTGAAATACATCAAAAAACCCTTCAAAGTGATCGCCGTCACAGAAACATGGATTGATGATAAAAAAAGGAATAGATTTTGATCTGGAAAGATATGAACTAAACTACATCAACAGAGCCAACAAAAATGAAGGAGGAGTAGTTGTGTATGTGATGAAGAACCCGAACCTCAAAGTGGTAAAAAACATGTCATTTGCTATAGATAATATCTTAGAATGTATTACCATTGTAATATGTCAGGAAAATAGCAAAAACATAGTAATCAGTTGTATATATAGATCACCTAAGTCAAGTATAGAAACATTTGAAGAATGGATCAAGGCAACTTACATGGACAATGGTCAAAAAATAATTTTCTTATGCGGTGACTTTAACATTGACTTATTGAACCCTAACAAGCAAAGGTCTATTGATGACTTCATTGATACAATGTACAGCATCAGTTTATATCCTAAAATCACAAAGCCAAGCAGCATCACAGGACACTGTGCCACACTTATTGATCATATCTTTACCAATGATTTTGATAATAACACCACAAGTGGTCTACTTATAACCAACAATTGTGATCATCTGCCAGTTTTTACAATATATGATGGAAACTGCAAAAGAACATGGAAGACAAAAGGACATTTCAAAGACTGTGCACAGAGAAGAGGATGATTGCTTTCAAAATGGAGCAACAAAAGCAGGATTGGGACAATGTGTACAATGAAGAAGAGGTTGATGAAGCATACGAACATTTCTTAAACAAGTTCATAATACTTTATGACAAACATTGTCCATGGAGACAACTCAGTAGTAAACTTAGAAAGAATAATCAACCATGGATGACAAAAGGATTAAACAATGCTTGTAAGAAGAAGAATACGCTATATAGAAAATGTATAGTACAAAGAACTACAGAGGCAGAAGTTAAGTACAAAAAGTATAAAAACAAGTTAACAAACATACTACGATCATGTAGAAAAGAATATTACATAAGAGCAACATGGGGCATTCTCAATAGCATTATTAAAAATGGCACTAAGAGGGATTACCCCCAATACTTCTTAGATCAGGAGTGTCAAACTCAAATACAGAGTGGGCCAAAATTTAAAACTGAACAAATCCGCGGGCCAAGGTTGAACACATTGCCTTTTAATAGGGACCCAAACAAGTTTTGCAATGAATATTAAACAAGCAAGGCTTAAATATGGCAGCATGGTGGAACAGGGGTTAGTGCATCTGCCTCACAATACGAAGGTCCTGAGTAATCCTGGGTTCTTTCTGTGTGGAGTTTGCATGTTCTCCCTGTGACTGCGTGGGTTCCCTCCGGGTACTCAGGCTTCCTCCCATGGAACAGGCAGAGCTTATATAACGTAATAGTGCAAAATCAACTTTTAAAAAACAAAGGAAAAAACATCAGTGGTATATTAAATAGAATTTAACTTAAAAAATGTATCCCTCTTTTCTATTTGCAGCCTTCTGAGGTAAATACCAACATTAACTTTTTCCACAGGCTAATAAATTTGAAAATAAAATTAAAATGAGGTGGGCGGGGATTTGGTGGTATATTGTAGAGTTGGTGCTGCAAAGGGTTCTTGGTATTTGTTCTGTTGTGTTTATGTTGTGTTACGGTGCGGGTGTTCTCCCGAAATATGTTTTGTTATTCTTGTTTGGTGTGGGTTCACAGTGTGGCGCATATTTGTAACAGTGTTAAAGTTGTTTATACGGCCACCCTCAGTGTGACCTGTATGGCTGTTGGCCAAGTATGTGTGTGTGAAAGCCGCATATATTATGTGACTTGGCCAGCACGCTGTTTATATGGAGGAAAAGAGGACATGACGGCATGTTGTAGAGGACGCTAAAGGCATCGCCTTTAAAGCACGCTACCAATATTGTTGTCCGGGTGCAAATCAGGAAAATGGTTGCCCAGAGAGATTTTCGAGAAGGGCACTAAACTTCGGGAGTCTCCCGGGAAAATCGGGAGGGTTGGCAAGTATGAGTATTAGCGGTGAATGTGGTGTTACCGGCGGGCCAGCTCTAATGTTAATTTGATATTGCCTCAAGGGCCAAATGAAATTAAACGGCGGGCCAATGTTTGGCCCGCGGGCCAGAGTTTCACACCCATGTCTTAGATGGAAATAAACATAATGACAACATAAAGGAAGTAGTCGAAAGCTTTAATAACTACTTTGTAAATATTGGACCAAAATTGGAAGAAAGGATTCCAGACCCAGTTTCAATTGAGGACTATAATGATACCATAGAGCGAAATCCCAACTCCATGTTCCTCAGAAATGTGACACAGGAGGAAATAGTTGAAATCGTGAAAAAATGTAAATCAAAGTCTTCAACTGATTGTAATGGAATTGATATGGATACGATAAAAAAGGTTATTGATGAGATCTCAGGACCATTAATGTATATTAGTAACCTATCATTTCAAACAGGTACATTTCCAAACAAAATGAAAATAGCTAAAGTTGCACCAATTTATAAGACTGGAGATAAACATCTATTTACAAATTATAGACCTGTTTCTTTACTTCCACAAATTTCTAAAATCATTGAAAAACTGTTCAATAAAAGATTAGAGAGTTTCATAAATAAAAATAGAATACTCGAAGAGAACCAATATGGATACAGAGCAAATGTTTCAACTTCAAAGGCTTTAATTGAAATCACAGAAGAAATTACCAATGCAATAGATAGTAAAAAATGTGCAGCAGCAGTGTTTATGGATCTAACTAAAGCATTTGACACAATTAATCACAATATTTTAATCAAAAAACTGGAACGATATGGCATCAGAGGGTTAGTCTTCAATTGGATAAGAAGTTATCTAACGAACAGGAAACAATACGTGAAACTAGGCGAACACACTTCTACAACACTAAATATATCCTGTGGTGTACCTCAGGGATCAATACTAGAACCTAAATTATTCAATCTCTATATAAATGACGTTTGTAAAGTTACAAGAGATGTAAAGTTAGTATTATTTGCGGATGAAACAACAGCGTTTTGTTCAGGAGAGAACACACAGAAGATAATACAAATAATAACAGAAGAAATGAACAAATTAAAAAAATGGTTTGACAAAAACAGACTATCATTGAATCTCAGTAAAACTAAAATAATGCTATTTGGTAACAGTAGAAAAGAAGTGTCAAACACAAATACAAATAGACGGAATAGAAATTGAAAGAGTAAATGAAACCAAATTTCTAGGTATAATGATTGATGATAAACTGAACTGGAAATCTCATGTAAAAAATATACAACATAAAAGTAACAAGAAATACGTCAATAATGTATAAAGCCAAAATATGTTCTGGACCAAAAATCACTTCATATTCTCTTTCTGCTCACTAGTGTTACCATATCTGAGTTACTGTGTAGAAATATGGGGAAATAACTACAAAAGTACACTTCATTCATTAACTGTGTTACAAAAAAGATCAGTTAGAATAATACATCATGTTGGATATAGACAACATACAAACCCTTTATTTATTGAATCAAAGATACTGAAATTCCACCACATAGTGAAATTGCAAACAGATAAAATTATACACAAAGCAAACTATAACCTGCTTCCCAAGAATATACAACGATTCTTCTCAACAAAAGAGAAATATAATCTTAGAGCAAAATGTAATTTAAAACATTTGTATGCACGTACAACACTTAAGACCTTCAGTATATCAGTATGTGGAATTAAATGATGGAATGGATTAAGCAAAGCAATCAAACAATGTACTAATATCATCCACTTCAAGAAACTCTTCAAACCTAAAGTGTTTACAAAGTAGAAAGAAAAAGAACCATGATAATAAACATTCTGATTTTATTCACCCATTCATTCTCAAAATAATCGTACTTATCTCATCGTATGGAATAAAACTTACTTCACCAATTATTTATTTATTTTTATTGTGATTACTTATTACTTATGGAGTATACATTGTGAATACATTGAGAACAGGAAGTGAACAAAAGTTTTAGCAACTGTTATGTAAAGAAAAGGGGTAAGCTCTGCTTCTTCCTACTCCTTTTCGAACATGTTGAAAAGAGAAACTGGAAATTGTGATGTATCATGTTGTATGTGTGATGTATCATGTCATATGTGTGATGTATCATGTTGTATGTGTGATGTATCATGTTGTATACATGCATGTGTGATGTATCATGTTGTATGTGTGATGTATCATGTTGTATGTGTGATATATCATGTTGTATGCATGCATGTGTGATGTATCATGTTGTATGTGTGATGTATCATGTTGTATACATGCATGTGTGATGTATCATGTTGTATGTGTGATGTATCATGTTGTATGTGTGATGTATCATGTTGTATACATGCATGTGTGATGTATCATGTTGTATGTGTGATGTATCATGTTGTATGCTTGCATGTTCCAAATAAACTCAAACTCAACTCACTAAAACACTAGCAACACAATAGAAAGATAAGGGATTTCCCAGAATTATCCTAGTAAATGTGTCTAAAAACATCTGAATCAGTCCCAATGCAATAACCTTTTTTTTTTAACTTGATTTTTTTTTTTTCTTTTCTAGTCCGTCGCTATCAATATCCTCAAACACAAATCTTTCATCCTCGCTCATATTAATGGGGAAATTGTCATTTTCTCAGTCCGAACAGCTCTTGCTGCTGGAGGCTCCCAGTAAAAAGAGTGTGAGGTTGTGAGGAGCCCCCACACTTGTGACATCATTGTCTGCGACATCCGGTAAAGGCAAGGCTTTTTTGTCAGCACCAAAAGTTGCGAACTTTATCGTGGATGTTCTCTACTAAATTCTTTCAGCAAAAATATGTCAATATCGCAAAATGATCAAGTATGACACAGAATGGACCTGCTATCCCCGTTTGAATAAGAAAATCTCATTTCAGTAGGCTTTTAACCCCACTTTGACTACGGAGTTCATGTTTGGTACCGTGAGGCCTTAAAAGCCCTGAAAAACAAACTCCAGACAGCCCAAAACCAAATGATTGGGCTTCTGCTTAACCGTCCATCTCGGGCTCACCTTTCAGCCAACCATTTCCTTAACATGGGGAGGCTCTTGGTGGCCGACAGAGTACATCTTCTTGCAGTTGGTCTGGTGTACAAGATACACCATACCACTAAAATACCCATGTACCTGTCTAGATACTTCAAAATATATTCACCATTATAACACCAGAGGTAGTTGTACAAATCACATTCAACCTAGATCTCACTCCAAAAAAGGTTCTAATGTGTTTGCCTGCCATACCACCAACATGTGGAAGTCCCTATCAAAAAGAAACATATTACTGCTTGCGGCTACTCGTAACTGGGAATAAACATAGCCTTTTATCTATTTGAAATTATATTTGCATGTATTTTCTTGCAGTATATTTGTATTTTAAATGGTACTTTCTACATAGTACTGTGTGAGTTCAAATATATATTTCAACTGAAAGCATCTCAGGCTTTCTTGTAGCAGTGAATGTGTACCGTGATGAAAGTGTACCCTTTCCTATGCAAACTTCTCATAACTCCTTCAATCAATCAATCACACATTGTTACAAACTGAGAGGAACATCAACCTCAAACTGTCCCCTTTTCGTGAAGAATCTAAGTCAGGGGTCTCAAACTCAATTTACCTGGGGGCCACTGGATGCAGAAACCGGGTGAGGCTGGGCTGCAAGAAAACATTTCTTAAAAAATCCAACATGCACTTTTTAATGAATTCACCTTCTTTGAATGGCTTTCCCGCCCTCGTAACATACTTGCCAACTGTGGCGATCTCTCCGGGAAACACCCGAATATCAGTGCCCCTCCCGACAATCCCCCGGGGCAAGCATTCTCCCGGTTTTAACCTGGACAACAATATTAAGGGCGTGTCGCGATGTCACAGTCTTTAGCGTCCTCTACAACCTGCCGTCTCGTCCGCCTTTCCACCATGGCGCACATTAGTAACAGTGTTAAAGTTGTTTATACGGCCACCCTCAGTGTGACCTGTATGGCTGTTGATCAACTATGTCTTGCAGTTGTTTACTGCATCTACAGAAGCCAAATACGGCATGTGGCTGGGCTGGCACGCTGTTTGTACAGGTTGTAGAGGATGCTAAAAGCAGTTCCTCCACGGTGCCCCCTTAATATTGTTATTTTGGATGAAATTCGGGAGAATGATTACCTCAGGAGGGGCACTGAAGAATTGGGAGTCTCCCGGAAGAATCAAGAGTATGCAAGTACACCGCTGTTAGGCGCCGTTCATATAAAACACGCGGGCCGCACTAACATTAATTTTTCATATTAATCAATCAATCAATCAATCAATGTTTATTTATATAGCCCCAAATCACAAATGTCTCAAAGGACTGCACAAATCATTACGACTACAACATCCTCGGAAGAACCCACAAAAGGGCAAGGAAAACTCACACCCAGTGGGCAGGGAGAATTCACATCCAGTGGGACGCCAGTGACAATGCTGACTATGAGAAACCTTGGAAAGGACCTCAGATGTGGGCAACCCCCCCCTCTAGGGGACCAAAAGCAATGGATGTGGAGCGGGTCTAACATGATACTGTGAAAGTTCAATCCATGGTGGCTCCAACACAGCCGCAAGAGTTCAGTTCAAAACGGATCCAAGACAGCAGCGAGAGTCCCGTCCACAGGAGACCATCTCAAGCGGATCAGCAGCGTAGAGATGTCCCCAACCGATACAGGCGAGCGGTCCATCCTGGGTCCCGACGAGCGGTCCATCCTGGGTCTCGACTCTGGACAGCCAGCACTTCATCCATGGTTATCGGACCGGACCCCCTCCACAAGGGAGGGGGGGACATAGGAGAAAGAAAAGAAGCGGCAGATCAACTGGTCTAAAAAGGAGGTCTATTTAAAGGCTAGAGTATACAGATGAGTTTTAAGGTGAGACTTAAATGCTTCTACTGAGGTAGCATCTCGAACTGTTACCGGGAGGGCATTCCAGAGTACTGGAGCCCGAACGGGTGCGGGCCGCAAAATAACGTCTCGCGTGCCGTGTTTGAGATCCCTGATCTAAATCAAAGCATTGCATCATCCCCACAAGACAAAGCATCTTCCTACTGAAGAAGTGTTAATAATGAAATGTAAAGTTAGTAAAGATGTGAGAGTAAGAAGTAAACAAACCTGTTCTGTGTAACACAACTTGACGTTTCTTGAAAACAGCGTCCAGTAGTTGATGTTGTCGCTCCTTCTCCTCTTTTGTAAGACAAAGTTCCTCCTCATACTTTGCTATAGTTCTTTCGCACATTTTCACACAATCACAACACTTTTCTCACACATTTGATCTCTACTTAGCGACGTGTTGATAACGTCCGCGTCTCTTTGTTAGCAGCTAACAAGCTAAGCTAACTAGCGAGCTAAGCTAACTAACAAGCAAAGATAGCACGAGAAGCGGCACAGTGCTTCTAGCGCATCGATACGACTTTATCCTTAAAGAAAGAATCAAAGATGTATTTTATACGACGTAAATATTTCAAACTGGATAACAAATAATAAGACTGTCTTTCTCCGTCCATGTGCTGCACACTTGACGTTACAAGGCAGTACTGCTCTCTTCTGCTGCTTTCCGTTTACACCGGAAGCTGGGAATGACGTCACAGCCGAGTTAACGAAGAGGTAGCTCTATATAAGATATTGCCTGCTGTCACTGTTACCATGCTTTTATAACCTGTAATATTTATTTGAACAGCAATGTGATACAAACGAGTGTCTTGTTTTTCAAAAATAAATTCAAAGTATATCAAACACAGCTTTAATGTTGGGGTTCAGTGGCGCCCCCGTGCGACATTCATTGCAATGACAAGAGTGAAAGTGCTAGAAATTGTAGCGATATTACTGCCTGATTCCACGTGTTTTTATTGTGGTTCCCTTTTACTCCTAGATAATCTATGTTCATACAAAACATTGATAAAACATTCAAATATCACAGAACGTGATGTCGCACGAACCAGAGGTGTGGACTCGAGTCACATGAATTGGACTCGAGTCGGACTCGAGTCATAAATTTGATGACTTTAGACTCGACTTGACCACATTTAAAAAGACTTGCAACTCGACTTAGACTTTAACATCAATGACTTGTGACTTGACATGACTTGCTACTTTCCCCGAAACCCAAAGATTAAAAAGTTATTCAGGAGCGCTCCGTATCTTTCATTTAGTATTTGTGTGTGTCTGCGTGTTGTTCCCGTCAGCTTGTATGCTCTCAGTACAACAGCCAATCACATTGCAGGTCAGCTTGTATGCTCTCAGTACAACAGCCAATCACATTGCAGGTCAGCTTGTATGCTCTCAGTACAACAGCCAATCACATTAGTACTGTTGTTTTGCTCCCACAGCACTCATCCAATCACATTGCAGGTCAGCTTGTATGCTCAGTACAACAGCCAATCACATTGCAGGTCAGCTTGTATGCTCTCAGTACAACAGCCAATCACATTGCAAGTCAGCTTGTATGCTCTCAGTACAACAGCCAATCACATTGCAGGTCAGCTTGTATGCTCTCAGTACAACAGCCAATCACATTAGTACTGTTGTTTTGCTCCCACAGCACTCATCCAATCACATTGCAGGTCAGCTTGTATGCTCAGTACAACAGCCAATCACATTGCAGGTCAGCTTGTATGCTCTCAGTACAACAGCCAATCACATTGCAAGTCAGCTTGTATGCTCTCAGTACAACAGCCAATCACATTGCAGGTCAGCTTGTATGCTCTCAGTACAACAGCCAATCACATTAGTACTGTTGTTTTGCTCCCACAGCACTCATCCAATCACATTGCAGGTCAGCTTGTATGCTCTCAGTACAACAGCCAATCACATTGCAGGTCAGCTTGTATGCTCTCAGTACAACAGCCAATCAAATTAGTACTGTTGTTTTGCTCCCACAGCACTCATCCAATCACATTGCAGGTCAGCTTGTATGCTCTCAGTACAACAGCCAATCACATTAGTACTGTTGTTTTGCTCCCACAGCACTCATCCAATCACATTGCAGGTCAGCTTGTACGCTCTCAGTACAACATCCAATCACATTAGTACTGTTGTTTTGCTCCCACAGCACTCATCCAATCACATTGCAGGTCAGGTTGTATGCTCTCAGTACAACAGCCAATCACATTGCAGGTCAGCTTGTATGCTCTCAGTACAACAGCCAATCACATTGCAAGTCAGCTTGTATGCTCTCAGTACAACAGCCAATCACATTGCAGGTCAGCTTGTATGCTCTCAGTACAACAGCCAATCACATTGCAGGTCAGCTTGTATGCTCTCAGTACAACAGCCAATCACATTAGTACTGTTGTTTTGCTCCCACAGCACTCATCCAATCAAATTGCAGGAAAACCAAGGAAGAATAATTCTTAAACAACGCGCCATTGAGAAAAAAAATATGCCAACGTTGGTTTCGTCCGGGTATAAAAACTACGACTTGGTCAACAAAAAACGAATTGCCGTATGCAAAACATGCAGTTCGAATATGTAGACGCAACAACTTCCAATTTCGTTCGACATTTGAAGATGCACAAAGAAGGGTAAGTTTTGATTGTAAGCTAAAGTTTATTGGCTGAGTAATGTGACTTTTATTTGCTGTGTAGTTAAATGAGTGAGGCTGTAAACTCACTGCTAACGTTATAACCATAGTCATCTTATAAGTAGACGCGGTATAGAGCACTTCTGCTACTGGCGCTGAGGAGACGAGACGCGCGTCGCCATCTTGGAGTGGTGATCCGCTTCACTCAGTGCAATTAATTTGTCAGGAGCAATGAACAGTCGGCCTCCATCTTGGAGTGGTGATCCGCTCCACTCAGTGCAATTAATTTGGCAGGAGCAATGAACAGTCGGCCTCCATCTTGGAGTGGTGATCCGCTTCACTCAGTGCAATTAATTTGGCAGGAGCAATGAACAGTCGGCCTCCATCTTGGAGTGGTGATCCGCTCCACTCAGTGCAATTAATTTGGCAGGAGCAATGAACAGTCGGCCTCCATCTTGGAGTGGTGATCCGCTCCACTCAGTGCAATTAATTTGGCAGGAGCAATGAACAGTCGGCGCATTTAATTAATCTTACCTCACTAAAAACCACTGATTTTCGTCATACGTGTAACTATGATAAAAGGACACATGTTTTGGTGTGTTTTATTATTCATAGTTTGCTTAACAGTAACAGAATATTTGTATATGCTATAAGTGACCAGACGTCCAAGATCAATACTGGGAATATAATCCCAGAGAAGGGGAAAAAAACATATGCATGTACATATGTATATACATGCATATGTTCTACATAAAAAAATGTATGAATACATTAGATATCTATGTATCTTACGGACCTATAGACTATCTCTGTTGCTGCAGCAGCAGGGAGTTCATTCTGTCTTGGCATTTTGTATTGATATTCTATTATATTCTTCCCCTAAATGATCATGTTTTCAGTGATTGTTTTATATGTATTTTTTATGTATGTCACTTTGGATAAATGCGTCTGCCAAATACTTCAACATAAACATATATTAACACGCCGAGTCATACCAAAGACTATAAAAATGGGACTCATTACCTCCCTGCTTGGCACTCAGCATCAAGGGTTGGAATTGGGGGTTAAATCGCCCAAAATGTTTCCCGGGCGCCCACTGCACCCCTAACCTCCCAGGGGGTGAACAAGGGGATGGGTCAAATGCGGAAGACAGATTTCACCATACCTAGTGTGTGTGTGACAATCA
Source organism: Nerophis ophidion (assembly GCF_033978795.1). Taxonomy (NCBI): domain Eukaryota; kingdom Metazoa; phylum Chordata; class Actinopteri; order Syngnathiformes; family Syngnathidae; genus Nerophis; species Nerophis ophidion. The sequence continues at coordinate 43,304,537 of NC_084633.1, read as the reverse complement.
TTGCTACTTTAACTTTAACCTGTAAGTTTTTATATCAGCTAAAACCACCAATCTGTTTGACTGGATTCAGAATAAAACTAAATTCTGTTGTACCCAACAATGTTAGTATTTGAATATTGTTACTTGAAAACTTATTCCTGGTTACATACATACTGTTAAGAAAGTATTGTCTTAGATTTTGCCTAAAATGAGAATGCATCATAATCATTGGCAACTGGTGAATTTTGTTTTAGGTGGGGCTGAAAGTTTGTAAAGCAAATACCTGTAGGGGCGTCATCCTCCTCCAGAAGATTTCTTTGTTATTTTCACATACAAATATTGAAGATCTTTGCTCCTTCACAACTCTGTTGTAATATTCTTTTCACAAAATACAACCATCCATCCATCCATTTTCTACTGCTTATTCCCTTTGGGTAGCGGGGGGCACTGGTGCCTATCTCAGCTACAATCAGGCGGAAGGCAATAGTACGTTAATGTTAAATCTTACTTGTGAAAAGTAATCCCCCAATTCCTATTTTCAACAGTCCGCTAATATTAACAGGAAAACGCTGAACACCGCCCGGCCTCTTTGTTTTCTACCTGTCAACTGTCAGTTTAAGCTGCTCGCCAGCTCCTCATCACCACTTCAAGATGGCGGCCAAATTGCTCGCGTCACAGCAGCCAATGCGGCGTCTACTTATAAGATGTCTCTGGTTATAACGTCATTGCAAACACGACAATCTGTTGCATTCACTGCAGTTTGCTACCATATTCATACTTTTTGTAAAGTGATTTTTTTCAAGCAGGGTTGCATGAGGTACCTACACATAGTGTTACGTTAGTCAGTGTATCACAAACTGTAACGTAAGGTTATACGGTGGTCAGCAGCACCGCATATTTTAGCCACCTACAAAAAGACAAACATAGTCAAATAAAGGTCAGTTAAAATGTACCCTATATTAAGAATATGTGTACAGATTGCTTTTGCATAGGGCCCTGAAATCTAAACAGTACATTGTTCATTGTTATTTTCATGTATTTGTTATGTTTTTCATGTGTACGCAGACATAAACACACAAACAGAATGAGATGAGATCAATGACATAAGGTAAGAACAGGATAGAAACTGCTGTGGAACTAACTAGCTACAATGCAATATGACATGGAAATACAATGTTAACACTTTGTTTACAAATAAGTACAGTTCAACTTGTTTTTCCAAATGTGTTTATTCTGTAAAGCAATGAGTTAAATGTTTAAAATGACTGGTTAATAGTGTTATTATGAATTGCAAGGTCAGCACTATTTTTTTTCCTGCAATTTCAAATGCACTTGGTTTTAATAAATAAATACAGCATTTTAAAAACATACATAATCTGTGTAAATGTATTAGTCTGTGATTAAAATGACCTGAAAGGACTCGAAACTCAAAATGCAGGACTTGGGACTTGACTTGAGACTTTCCAGTCTTGACTTTGGACTTGACTCGGGACTTGCCTGTCTTGACTCGAGAGTTGAGGGCAAAGACTTGAGACTTACTTGTGACTTGCAAAACAATGACTTGGTCCCACCTCTGGCATGAACTCTGACATAAAACCAATTGTAAGTCCAGGAAGTGACGTACTCTTCGCGCATGCGTGGATCGATCGTGTCGTGAATTTATATCAATTTTTAAAAAGTGTGAAACATTTGCTCTCATACACAAAAGTGTCTTTCTTAAAGTGAAATCCAAATTCTAACATTGTGTTAATGATTTGAATTTATTAATTCAATCTTGGAAGATTGTACAAAATAGAAAAAGCCCTTATTATATTTACTGAAATAATTTAAGTGTATCATTTATTTATATATATTTTATTTTAATCTTATTCGAATGGTCTCTCATATTTACTTTTACTTTCTTTAACGGGTTTTGTTTGTAAGAGGATTGGATTTAATGTGATGTTTTTTATATTGCTGAGTAAAATATTGAAAAAACATTGACTCATATTGTATTGAAAGTACCTTAATGTGTCCAAACATTGTTTATGTGTGTTTAATTGTTCAATAACAAAATAAAATAAATACTCAGAAGTAGAACTGGTTAGCAAATAAACTCTTATTTTAACATAAATAATGTTGAAGTCATATTACATGACATTATACAAATATGTATATTAAATATAATTTGAATAGTTGGCAAGTAAACAAAATGCATTTGCCATACCTAATTGTATTATATCAATTATAACTCAACCGCACACATTACAACATGTATTCACACTTTGTTGTGTGAAAATATTTTACACAAACTTACATTCAATTATAGTAATGATTATAATATAATAAGATATATAACAATGTGTGTTCTGGATCTAAATTAATGCATGGAAAATAAATTGATAAACAATCAATCTTTTTAGCGAGGTGGCATCTTTTTTACCTGGAAACTTATCTACTTAAGTGTGCAAATAAAGTCTTACGTATTACTTGTATTACATTTGAATAGAACCTTATTGAGCATATTAACAAGATTCTGTTAGAAAATGTGTTGAGTATGAAAAATGTCATTTTGAATTTGCGTACAGGATGTAGAATGACAATGATCTTCACCCACCATAAAACAAATCAGGAAGATTGGAGCATGTGGAAGGAAGTTATGACTGTTATCATTTTCCACCACAAGGGGGCGATGTTGGTGTCGATATCAATGACTAGACGATCAGACCCCGACCTAAAGGCCTACTGAAAGCCACTACTAGCCACCACACAGTCTGATAGTTTATATATCAATGATGAAATATTAACATTGCAACACATGCCAATACGGCCGCTTTAGTTTACTAAATTGCAATTTTACATTTGCGGAATGATGACGTATACGCGTTACGTTAAGGACTGTAAGGAAATATTAGCGCAGCGCACACACACAGCTAAAAGTTGTCTGCTTTAATCGCATGATTACAGATAATTTTGGACATCTGTGTTGCTGAATCTTTTGCAATTTGTTCATTTAATAATGGAGTCTATAGAGAAGAATGCTGTTGGTGGAAAGCGGTGGATTGCAGCTGTCTTTAGCACCGAGACACAGCCGGTGTTTCTTTGTTTGTTGTGAAGCAGAGCGGTCAAGTGAACATGTTTTCTCTACGTCGACCAGCAAGTTTTTGGATGGGAAAATTGTGATATATATCTTACTGAAGACATCAGTGGATTATTTGTCGTCCTGCAGCAGCTGTGAGCCTGGCTCCTCGGCTTCTCTCTTAGACTCGAGGTATGCCTTTACAATCTTTAAAACCTCACTAAAACACTATTAAAACAATAAGCAGATAAGGGATCTTCCAGAATTATCCTAGTAAATGTGTCTAATTACATCTGAAACGCTCACACTGCCATCGCCCGGAGCTGGTTCGCAGCCGAGTGTGAAGCGACCGGAATGAGAATCAGCACCTCCAAGTCCGAGTCCATGGTTCTCGCCCGGAAAAGGGTGGAGTGCCATCTCCGGGTTGGGGAGGAGACCCTGCCCCAAGTGGAGGAGTTCAAGTACCTAGGAGTCTTGTTCACGAGTGAGGGAAGAGTGGATCGTGAGATCGACAGGCGGATCGGTGCGGCGTCTTCAGTAATGCGGACGTTGTACCGATCCGTTGTGGTGAAGAAGGAGCTGAGCCGGAAGGCAAAGCTCTCAATTTACCGGTCGATCTACGTTCCCATCTTCACCTATGGTCATGAGCTTTGGGTCATGACCGAAAGAATAAGATCACGGGTACAAGCGGCCCAAATGAGTTTCCTCCGCCGTGTGGCGGGTCTCTCCCTTAGAGATAGGGTGAGAAGCTCTGCCATCCGGGAGGAACTCAAAGTAAAGCCGCTGCCCCTCTACATCGAGAGGAGCCAGATGAGGTGGTTCGGGCATCTGGTCAGGATGCCATCCGAACGCCTCCCTAGGAAGGTGTTTAGGGCACGTCCAACCGGTAGGAGGCCACGGGGAAGACCCAGGACACGTTGGGAAGACTATGTCTCCCGGCTGGCCTGGGAACGCCTCGGGATCCCCCGGGAAGAGCTAGACGAAGTGGCTGGGGAGAGGGAAGTCTGGGTTTCCCTGCTTAGGCTGTTGCCCCCGCGACCCGACCTCGGATAAGCGGAAGATGATGGATGGAATATATCACTATGTGTGTAATGAATTGATATAATATGTAAGTTCCACGTTCTGAATATAATTACTGAAATAAATCAACTTTTTCATGATATTCTAATAATATGAACAGCACCTGTATATATAATGACAGACACATGACTGATGTTAAAAAAGTAGGACAATGGCCAATAGGGCTGGCCGATAAAACTAGACACATAACTTAAGTGGGGGGAGGGGGCACCAGACTTTTGAATAGGGAACGTGCGCCCTCCTGTGGACTTCTGCTGCAACTGCACACACAACAAATTATTTATTTCCAAGTGTGCCTTATTTAGTGTCTCAGACTTCCAATTCCTCCTTTACATGTTTAGTGTCTAAGTATTAATTAAACAACTGTTTAATATACAAATATTAAAAACATGTTTAGTGTACAAATATTAAATACATGTTTAGTGTATAATTTAAAAAAAAGTATATATATATATATATATAGAGAGAGAGAGAGAGAGAGACCAGACTTGTGAAGAGGGAATGTGCGCCCTCCTGTGGACTTCTGCTGCAACTGCACACACAAAGAACTACATTACTTCCAAGTGTGCCTTATTTAGTGTCCCAGACTTCCAATTCCTCCTTTACATGTTTAGTGTATAAGTATTAACTAAACAACTGTTTAATATATGAATATTAAAAACTTGTTTAGTGTATAAATTATACATATATATATATATATATATATATATATATATATATATATATATATTGTACTGTGCTGGTTTGAAATAAATGTTTCAATTCAATTCAAACATTTAATTTATACGCTACACATATATTTAATATTTATACACTGAACAAGTTTTTATATTGATATAATAAACAGTTGTTTGTTTAATACTTATATACTAAACATGTAAAGGAGGAATTGGAAGTCTGGGACACTAAATAAGGCACACTTGGAATTAATGAATTTCTTTGTGTGTGCAGTTGCAGCAGAAGTCCACAGGAGGGCGCATGTTTCCTCTTCATAAGTCTGGTCTCTCTCTCTCTCTCATATATATATATATATATATATATATACCAGCACAGTACAACTAAACATAGATGTTTTTTTTTTTTTTACATTTTGGCAGAGATATTTATGCAAGGCTTGAAAAAGGGGTTGGATGAAGCAGATGCTTATAATAGTCCAACCCCTCTCACTCATTCCACATTCAACATAAATATAATACAAGAACAATACTCTATAAACAAAAACAAGAAAAACTCCTGTAAAACAACAATACTATGAGACAAGACAAGACGAGACAAGACACACACACACACACACACACACACACACACACACACACACACACACACACACACACACACACACGCACACACACACACACACACCTCTCTCCCATGGCTCTGTGCTGAGGGCATCACTCTCTTTCCTCCTCGTACTTCTTCAGTACTTCTTTTTGAAACAGTGTTTTGAATTGAATCATGCTAGAACACATTTTTAAGTTGTCCCCTAAGTTGTTCCACAGAGTGACTCCACACACTGAAATGCACATTGATTTGAAAGTGGTTCTACATTTAGGCAAATATAATTTGTTGTTTCCTCTTAAACTGTAACTATGGTGATCATCTCTATCATGGAATAGGTTCTGTAAATTGGATGGTAGCGAGTTTTGGGATGCACTAAACATCATTTGAGCAGTTTTAATGTTGATCACATGGTTCAGTTTAAGTCCATAAATAGTGGATTTGATTGATGTCTGTAGTGAACATTGGACACAATCCTGATGGCCTTTTTCTGCAGAGTGACTAAAGGTTGTAGATGTGATTTATAACAATTTCCCCAGACTCCAACACAATAGTTTAAATATGACATAATAAATGAATGAAACAATAACAACAGAGCATTGGTGTTCAATAAATGACATGATCTCCTCATCATTCCAACACATTTAGCAACGTTTGCCCTCAGGTAACTTATATGAGGTTTCCATGAGATATGTTCATCTACTATTACTCCTAAGAAGGAATTTTGTTGAACATATTCTATTGGTGTATCATCAATAACAATCCTAATTGGTATATTACTTTTGCAATTGCTAAAGAGCATTATTTTGGTCTTCTTTAAATTCAGAGACAATTTGTTTGTATTAAACCAAGTTTTTAGCTTCATCATCTCCTCAGTTACAGAAGTCAGAAGTTGCTTCACGTGGTCACCTGCACATGTAATTGTTGTATCGTCAGCAAAGAGGATGAACTCCAGCAGTGTTGATACTTGACATATTTTGTTGATATATATAATGAATAGTGTGGGTCCCAGTATGGACCCCTGGGGGACTCCACAGTTATGTTCATGAGTGTAGATTGATGTTGGTCCATCTGAACAATCTGCTGTCTCTCATTTAAGTCGCTCTCCAGCCATTTCCCTGCCAATCCCCTTATGCCGTAGTTTTCCAGTTTATTTACCAAAATCTGGTGGTCAATGGTATCGAAAGCCTTTTGCAGGTCAATAAAAATTCCTATAACAAATTTGTTCTTCTCCATGCCATTATTAATGTTCTCTATTAACCCTTGTGTGGTGTTCATATTGTTGTTACTCAGCCAGTGTTTGTGGGTCTGATGGACCCGCTGCATTTTGTGACTTTTAGTGTCTCACATTCAAACATTTTATGTTAAATTACTGAACAGATGTTTACCTTATCCCAATTACAAGGAGTATAAACAATACATATGGTTAATATTTGCCCTTTACCTTTGTTATGGCACATTTATAACGTATTATTTTAAACATAATAAAAAAAAAATTATTAAAATCAAGATATGAGTGGAAACAAATTTGCAAGTGAAGCAAGCTTTTTAGAAACTACTGACTTTTATTTTTTTGAACTTGAAATGTAAGCCATTCAGGTGCACAACACAAGCTGAACAACATGAACACAGAGTAAACATAGCAGTGAAGACAACACATTGAACACATGGCCTGTAGCCACTAGCCTATACAACACTTGAGGGGCAGAGCTTTACTGTGTGTGTGTGTTGCAGATATACGTGTTGTTTTCCTCTCCATCTTGGGTCCGCACACTTCTTCTTGTTGCTGGTGTTCACAACCCAGAATAATGAAAAGATCAGGAATTTTACTAAGACTTCTGTCTCTCTTTAAGAAGACATGAGTGGCAGACATGTATCAACAGCATCACACACTTACTTCAGGCTCTGCAGACAGGCCACCAGCATTCTCCTCCTGAATCCTCCTCACCATGGCTGCAGAGGCTGGGGTTCTGGGGACATAATCTCTTCTCTCCATTTGTGGTCTCACCAATGCCATTCCCAGATCCTCAAGAAAGGGCCGTCTTTTCTGGAGCTTCACTCGTTTCCACTCTGGGTTCAGTGCCATCCAAATGACAAAGGAGTTGTACGCTGAGATGTCCAACATGTCAAATATCACCAGTGGTCAGCGTAAAGTCCTCCGTTTGCAGCTGTAGGCCGTCACCAGCTTGTCCATGTTGTCTACCACTACTTTTGTGGCGTTATAATCCATGATGATCTCTGGTTTGTGATGTTCCTGGTCACAGATTCTTCCTTCCCCGTGCAGTGTACACATGAGCACCACATTCTTGCCTTTCTTCGGCACAAAGGATGTGTCAGCCGTGTATACAAACTTGGAAGACTTGACACGCCTGTTCTTTGAAGTCAGCAGTTGAGGTGGGAGCTCTGACCTGTTTTTCCTTATTGTTCCCACCATGGTCAGCTTCCTCTTCAGGAGCTCCTGTCCCAGTTTGTGCAAAGTAGAAAAAATAGTTGCATGTGTTGTTGTGTCCACGGAGGCACTGAGACATGTCGAGGACTACTCTCATTCCTTGTTTTTTCTCAGGGGCTCCTCCCTCAGGTTCCCTGTGTAGACTTGCAAGTTCCAAGCATATGAGGAAGTGACATCACTGGCAGCCCAGATCTTTATACCATACTTTGCAGGTTTAGATGGTATTTACTGCCGTAGTGTGTGAATGTGAGTGTGAATGTTGTCTGTCTGTCTGTGTTGGCCCTGCGATGAGGTGGAGACTTGTCCAGGGTGTACCCCGCCTTCCGCCCGATTGTAGCTGAGATAGGCGCCCGCGACCCAAAAAAGGGAATAAGCGGTAGAAAATGGATGGATACTGCCGAAAGGGGCCCTTAAATTGCATCAGCTGTTCATCAATGGTGACATTTGGCCCAGGGTTGTGCAGCAAGGGGAGAGCGAACAGCGTTTGCAGGTAGTGTTGCAACCTTGCGTTTGACCCTCTGATGTTCTGTGTACATACACTCTGTCCTCCTCCTGTCTAGGCCTGCTGTGTGTGTGTGTGTGTGTGTGTGTGTGTGTGTGTGTGTGTGTGTGTGTGTGTGTGTGTGTGTGTGTGTGAACAGAACATCAATTTCCACACTTCTATTAGCTCCAGGTCCAGGGGACCCCGAACATCCTATATGTAACAGAAATGTGTAGGGGGGTGTATGGTGTGTGTTCATTAAATATGTATTCTGATATATGTTCTTCACAGAAAATGAGCCAAAGCCAGTGAGTCTCAGTTTGGAAAATTCATTAATTGTATTATTTTTCTTTTAATAAACATTAAAAACGGGTCCCACAGAGCCGAACACCACACAAGGATTAAGACAACTGCTGAAATTATATATAAAGTAAATAATAATATGCTTTCAGAAGTGGTCCAGAAGATGTTTCAGATGTGAACCAGTAAATATGAACTAAGAGGGATTTAGGAGTACGCAAAAGCAAATGTATTAACAAATGTAAAACAAATATATACACCATATAATGTTAATCTATAACATCAATAATAATTAAAAATGATTTCTGAATATCTCTATACACGTATAAAAGTATTTTGTCCTGTTTATTCTCACCTTTACAGTCAAAGTGTTGTTTATTTTTGAATAAAGTACACAATGTTGTATATTAAAACATGTACTTGACTTAAAAATGCAAAATATCTAATCTATAAATGTTAGGATCTATGTGCTGATTTTGTTAGAAAGTCAAAGTCTGGACAGTTTATTTCAAATCCTGCAGTTTCATTTGCTGCTGCTGTTCTCACCAGCACACTTGTGTTTCTTACACTGCTACTTAGAAGACAATCCATCCATCCATTTCCTACCGCTTATCCCCCTTTGGGGTCGCGGGGGGAGCTGGTGCCTATCTCAGCTACAATCGGGCAGAAGGCAGTGTACACCCTGGACAAGTCGCCACCTCATCGCAGGGCCAACACAGATAGACAGACAACATTCACACTCACATTCACACATTAGGGACCATTTAGTGTTGCCAATCAACCTATCCCCAGGTGCATGTCTTTGGAGGTGGGAGGAGCCTATCCCCAGGTGTATGTCTTTGGAGGTGGGAGGGGCCTATCCCCAGGTGTATGTCTTTGGAGGTGGGAGGGGCCTATCCCCAGGTGCATGTCTTTGCAGGTGGGAGGGGCCTACCCCCAGGTGCATGTCTTTGGAGGTGGGAGGAGCCTATCCCCAGGTGTATGTCTTTGGAGGTGGGAGGGGCCTATCCCCAGGTGCATGTCTTTGGAGGTGGGAGGAGCCTATCCCCAGGTGTATGTCTTTGGAGGTGGGAGGAGCCTATCCCCAGGTGCATGTCTTGGGAAATGTCACGCTTGCCACTGACGGTTTGTGTTTTAGTTTCTCCTCTATGTGTTTGGAATATCCTGTCCTTAGTTCCTGTCAGCACTCTTATTTTGGTCCAGCTTCCTGTTTGTCTCCCTGTGTGCTGTTTTTCCCTCAGCTGTGGCTGATTGGCACCTGGCTACACCTGGCTACAATCAGCCCGCTCCTATTTTACCTGCTTTTTTCCTCCAGTCAGTGCTGAATTATTGCCGTTGCCACATGTCGCACTTGTCTTTGCTACCTGTCGTATCTTGTCTTGTCCATGCAGCGTTGCTGTAAGCTATGTTTGATTGCGGTTTTTAGCTTACTGCCTTTTGTTCCCTGCTTCCAGTTTGTTTTCTAAGTACAAGTACGACTTCTCTTTTCCAAGCTAAATTTCCTTTTTGTTTTCTAGCTCCCATGCTAGCTCTCTTGGGTTGTTATCCTCCCATGTGCGTGCTTTTTGTTTGTACCCTTTGTTTGGTTTTGTTCTAGTATTTTATATTAAAACCATGTTTCCTTATTCAATGCCTGACTCCGTCTCCGCATCATGGGGTTCGTCAACAACAAACTTTGACAGGAAGTGGGAGGAAGCCGGAGTACCCAGAGGGAACCCACACATTCACGGGGAGGACATGCAAACTCCCCACAGAAAGATCCTGAGCCCGGGATTGAACACAGGACTACTCAGGACCTTTGTATTGTGAGGCAGACGCACTCACCCCTCTTTCACCGTGAAGCCTAGAAGAGAATCTTTCACCACACACACTGCAACTCAACACTTACTTATCAGTGTGTATTCTCATGAGTCTTTTCAGAAGCAGACTTTGTATAAAACTTTTACAATATATGTATAATGTAGCCTGCATGTTACTTAAGTAAAGCACTGTACAAGTATTAAGTAAACAATGAATTATATAACTGGGCTACATCCGAAGAAACTCAATTCAGCTCTAGGAATGGAGAGTAATGAAGACTGAACACAGGTTTTATGTTTAAATGGTACCAAATTATATTAAAGAATTATAGGAAAAATAAACAACAACAAAAAGACATGTAAATTGGAATGGCCATTCACATTTTCAACATAAATTACAGAACGTTCAATATTTACAATGTGATACAGTACTTGATTCAGTCCTTGTTTTTACCAAAAATGGTATAGGCGCAACACGACACTTCATTAAACGACCTCGCAAAGTCCACGTTGTGGTGGCAGTGTCCAGAGGGGTTTTAGTGAAGGTAACGGGGTAAATGTGAAAGTTCAGGGAGGACAGAAATGAACTTGTTGACTTATGAAAAACCAAAGGGAAAAAACAGAGCGGCTGCTGAGGAGCCTCCTAGCCGCCCGGCTCGGTTGGGTGGATTCAGTTGGGTTGGTTCAGTTCCAGGCATAAAGCTTCAGGCTCTAGCTCGCCATCCAACATGGCCAATTCCGCAGATAAATCCCACTTAAACACTCTCGCACGACGACCCACGGCTTCAGTAGTTGGCTCCTGCAACAACGTCCCTCTCGCTCTTCCTGGAAGCAGCACACTACTGGATTTTATGCTTCCCGCAATAGGTCACGTGACCGCGTGACGCAATGACGCACGAGGTCACGTGACCGCGTGACGCAATGACGCACGCAAAGACACGAAAATAAATAGGATATTTAAGTAAAATGATATTTAAATAGAAAGATATTTAATTAGAAATAATATTCAATGGGGTTTTGAGAGGATATTTAAATACAATTATTTAAATAGGAAGATTTAATTACAAAGAATATTCAATGGGGTTTTAAAAGGATATTTAAATGAGGATATTTAATGGGGTTTTGTCACCCAGGTTACAATAAGGTATGTCTCCAGTGTGTGTTCTCATGGCTACTTTCAATGTGCTTTTTCACACAAACGCTTTAACACATTCTGAGCAGGAAAAAGGTTTTTCTCCAGTGTGTGTTCTCATGTGTACTTTCAAAGTGCTTCATTGTACAAAAGCTTCACCACATTCTTAACAGTGAAAAGGTTTTTTATTCATTGTGTATTCTCATATGTGCTTTGAAATGGTCCCTTCGGGTAAAATCTTTACCGCAGATTGAACATAAAAATGTTTTTTCTCCAGTGTGTATTCTCATGTGTGCTTTGAAATGGTCACTTCGAGTAAAAGCTTTACCACACATTGAACATGAAAAAGGTTTTTCTCCTGTGTGTCTTCTAATGTGTGCTTTGAAAAGGTGCCTTTGAGTAAATCCTTTACCACAGATTGAACATGAAAAAGGTTTTTCTCCAGTGTGTGTTTTTGTGTGGTTTACCAAATGTCCCTTCTGGGAGAATCCTTTGCCACAAACTGAGCATATGAATGGTTTTTCTCCAGTGTGTATTCTCATGTGTCTTTTTAACTCTGCTTTTCGCGCAAATCTTTTACAGCATTCTGAGCAAGTAAAGGGTTTTTCTCCAGTGTGTATTCTCTTGTGTGTGTTCAAATGTTGCCTATGAGTAAAATCGTTACCGCAGATTGAACATGAAAAAGGGTTTTCTCCAGTGTGTGTTCTCATGTGTCTTTTCAAATCGTACCTCTGAGTAAAATCTTTACCGCAGATTGAACATGAAAAAGGTTTTTCTCCAGTGTGTGTTCTCATGTGTCTTTTCAACTTACTAGGAGATTTAAATGTTTTGTGAGAGTGAGAAGATGTGAAGTGAGTGTTGTCAGTGTGACATGTCTTATCATCTTTAGAGTCTTCATCATCAGTGTCAGGAGAGTGTGACGTTGTGTCCTCACTATCTGATAGTGGAGCTAAGAGCTTGTCTGCTTGTGATCCTCCACAGTGGTCTCCATCAGCTTCTGTTGTCATGTGTTGTGTTGAGCTGCTGCTTGGAGGCTCCCCCCCTCCCCTCTCCTCACTTTCACCTTTCACCTCATCACCTTCACTCTTCACAGGGACACCAGTCACTGGCATCTTGGTGACATCAACCTCCTCCAGTCCTTCAAGATGCTCTCCCTGCTGATTGATGCTGTGTTCTTCCTCTTCCTCTTTAATGTGAGGGCTCAGTGGATCCACCGCTTCCTTTTTAAAATGGGGTGTCTGTGGGTCCTCCTCTTCCTCTTTAAAAATGGGGGTCAGTAGGTATTCCTCTTCCTTCTTAATGTGGAAGGGCTGTGGCTCCTCCGTTCGCATCCTGAAGCTCCACTTCTGTTGCTCAGGGTCAAGATGTTCTTCACAGATGTCTGCAAGACAAACACAGCATCTCTGCTCAGTCACACAACGCATTCAGTACTTTTACATGCACTTAGGAAAAACAAGTTATTGTAAGAACTGTCTTGAAATCTCAGTGACGCACAAACACGCTGCTCTTAACAACATTATTCACAGGAAAAGAAAAACAAACCAGGACAACAGGACTTTTTACTGTGGATAGGCGATATGGTTTAAATTAGATTTTGCGATTAAATTATTTCATATAGAATTACTAATAGAACTATCTTAAAACAGGTTACACAGGCTCCTAATTTAGTTGCTGAAATATGCAGTGAAATAATACATAATTTCCAGTATTTTTTTTCCTCGAATAAAGTAACCAGATATGTCTCCCGGCTGGCCTGGGAACGCCTCGGGATCCCCCGGGAAGAGCTAGACGAAGTGGCTGGAGATAGGGAAGTCTGGGCTTCCCTGCTTAGGCTGCTGCCCCCGCGACCCGACCTCGGATAAGCGGAAGATGATGGATAGATGGATGGATGGATGGATGGATGGGTTCGATAAAATAATACAATTGAAATTACACAATATGTTACTGCATATGTCAGCTGCCAAATTAGGAGCATTTTTTAACCCGCTTTGAAATTATTCTATTATCAATCATATATCAAATTATATATTGTGACATATATTGTAATTAGGATATATATTTGAGGTCATATCGCCCATACCAAACATTGGCTCCCCGAGTCATTTTGTTTGGCCCACCAAATATATGTATTTTTTATATTCTTCAGATGTGTGTGTATGTTTAAAATGTTGTACTCCTGTTCTACATCACGTGGAAGTGTCATGTCATGGGGATGGTGTGCTTTTAACTAAGGGTGTGACGATGAACATGATTCTTACACATGTGTGTACTTCATGTGTATATGAATGTACTTTCCCTTGTGTGCTTAGTTTGACTGTAACTTCATAGTGGATAATATCTATAAACAACCTAACTTGTTTTACATCTTTAATTTGAAGGACTGTTTACTTATCTGACAAACTCAAAGGAAACTGCACTTTTTTAAAATGTCGCCTGTCATTCATAATCCTTATGTGAGACATATTTTTTAAATATTTATGAATTCTAATTAGTAAATAAACATGAGCAGAAATCAGCTAATATTGGAGTCAATGGGAGCTCCTCTATTAGACCCACAAAGTCCCCCAAAAAACATCCAAAAACTGCCAACTATACTCATTTTACATTTTGTGACCTGAATATTAACCAAGTATTAGTGATATTGTTATTATAAGCGCTAACGTTAAAGGCCTACTGAAAGCCACTACTAGCGACCACACAGTCTGATAGTTTATATATCAATGATGAAATATTAACATTGCAACACATGCCAATACGGCCGCTTTAGTTGACTAAATTGCAATTTTAAATTTCCCGCGGAGTTTCCTGTTGAAAACGTCGCGGAATGATGACGTGTGCGCGTGACGTCACGGACTGTCAGGAAATATTAGCTTAGCATAACACACAGCTAAAAGTCGTCTCTTTTCATCGCATACTTACACAGTAATTTGGACATCTGTGTTGCTGAATCTTTTGCAATTTTTTCAATTAATAATGGGGACTAAAAAGAACAGTGCTGTTGGTGGAAAACAGTGTATTGCACCTTTGTTTTTAACACAGAGCGGTCAAGCGAACATGTTTCTCTACGTCAACCAGCATGTTTTTGGATGGGAAAATTGTGATATATATCTTACCGGAGACATCATTATTCGTCCTCCTGCAGTAGCTGTTTAAAAGGCAGCTGTGAGCTTGGCTCCTCGGCTTTTCTTTAAGACACTGGGTGTTCACCGCAGCCATCCGACCTCGAGGTATGTCTTTACAATCTCACTAAAACACTATTAAAAAATAAGCAGATAAGGGATCTTCCAGAATTATCCTAGTAAATGTGTGTAATTACATCTGAAACGCTCACAATGCCGGAGCCGTCGCTTTTTATTTTATTTTATTTAAAAAAAAAAATTATAGTCTTTCGCTATCGATATCATCATCCACAAATCTTTCATCCTCGCTCAAATTAATGGGGAAATTGTCGTTTTCTAGGTCCGAATAGCTCTTGCCGCTGGAGGTTCCCATTATAAACAATGTGAGGACGTGAGGAGCCCTCACCCTTGTGAGGTCATCGTCTGCGACTTCCGGTAAAGTCAAGGCTTTTTTATCAGCACCAAAAGTTGCGAACTTTATCGTGGATGTTCTCTACTAAATCCTTTCAGCGAAAATATGGCAATATCGCGAAATGATCAAGTATGACACATAGAATGGACCTACTATCCCCGTTTAAATAACAAAATCTAATTTCAGTAGGCCTTTGAGGACCTACTTTTAGCGGCGCATAGATCACAGAAGTAACTAGCTTATGCTGCTATATTGACATATTGAGCTGCTTTCTCGCCTCTAAGAGGGTGAAAGCTAATTCTAGATTATAAAGCATGCTTCTCACTTATGAAGTAGAAGGTTGTGGACATAAACCGAGAACTTGGTCAACTCTGACATCCAACTTAGACCTGGAGATGGCAAGAAAGATTCAAAAATACGCTATTTTGCACCCACCCTTTTTTAACCATTTGTGAGGATTAATTCTTCATCTAAACGGGAAGATATGAACATCCCATCAGTCGGCATCCCACTGAGAGCAGACATTGTATGCTTAAAATGAGAAAGATATGTAAATATGACATGTTATTAAGAATGTGACTACATTACATATATACTTACAGTGTGTATTTAAAGGGGAACATTATCACAATTTCAGAAGGGTTAAAACCAATAAAAATCAGTTCTCAGTGGCTTATTTTATTTTTGGAAGTTTTTTCAAAATTTTACCTATCACGCAATATCCCAAAAAACGGCTTTAAAGTGCCTGATTTTAACCGTCGTTATATCCGCCTGTCCATTTTCCTGTGACGTCACTGCGTGAAGCCAATACAAACAAACATGGCGGATAGAACAGAAAGCGACATTAGCTCGGATTCAGACTCAGATTTCAGCGGTTTAAGCGATTCAACAGATTACGCATGTATTGAAACGGATGGTTGGAGTGTGGAGGCAGATAGCGAAAACGAAATAGAAGAAGAAACTGAAGCTATTGGGCCATATCACGACAGACATCGGCAACGAGGACGAATTCGGCGATTGCCTTCTAACCAACGATTGCATCTTTTGAACACTGAGAAACTTGAATCCGTCAATTGGTATGTATTTGTTTGGCATTAAATGTGGGTGGAGCGAAAGGCTAGATACAAATATAGCTAAAAATGAGGCATAATGATGCAATATGTACATACAGCTAGCCTAAATAGCATGTTAGCATCGATTAACTTCCAGTCATACTGTGAGCAAATATTTCTGATTAGCACATAAGTCAATAACATCAACAAAACTCAACTTTGTGATTTCGTTGACTTTATCATTGTAAATGCATCTGCTTTGAGTGTCACAGTATATCCACACATCTCTGTGCCATCTCTGTCGTAGCATCGCTATCGTCGGTAAGGTGTGCAGAACAAACGAGGGACTTTCGCATCTTTTGACCACTGGTGCAACTTGAATCCGTCCATTGGTATGTGTTTGTTTGGCATTAAATGTGGGTGGAGGGAAAGGCTGGATGCAAATAAAGCTACAAATAAGGCATAATGATGCAATATGTACATACAGCTAGCCTAAAGAGCATGTTAGCATCGATTAGCTTCCAGTAATAGGTCTGATTAGCACACTCCACGTAAGTCAGCTGGTGTTGTTACACCGTCCGACAACACACCGACGAGGCATAATGTCTCCAAGGTACGGAAAACAGTCGCAAAAACGGAAAATAACAGAACTGATTTGACTTGGTGTGTGTAATGTGTTTGAGAAAATGGCTGATTGCTTCCCATTGTGACGTCACAGGTGAAAGGTCATTGCTCCGACAGCGTTTAAATCGCCAAATCCACCCTTTTAGAGTTCGGAAATCGGTTAAAAAAACATATGGTCTTTTTTCTGAAACATCCAGGTATATATTGACGCTTACATAGGTCTGCTGATAATGTTCCCCTTTAAAATGTTAAAGGTGGATTTAAAGGCCTACTGAAAGCCACTACTAGCGACCACACAGTCTGATAGTTTATATATCAATGATGAAATATTAACATTGCAACACATGCCAATACGGCCGCTTTAGTTTACTAAATTACAATTTTAAATTTCCCGCGGAGTTTCTTGTTGAAAACGTCGCGGAATGATGGCGCGTGACGTCCCGGGTTGGAGGGGACATATTAGCGCAGCACCATTTGCGGGCTGAAAGTTGTCTCTTTTCATCACGCAATTAAACAGTATTGTGGACATATGTGTTGCTGAATCTTTTGCAATTT
The DNA here is from genome assembly GCF_033978795.1 of Nerophis ophidion. Lineage (NCBI taxonomy): Eukaryota > Metazoa > Chordata > Actinopteri > Syngnathiformes > Syngnathidae > Nerophis > Nerophis ophidion. The sequence goes on along the minus strand of NC_084633.1, from coordinate 43,287,219 downwards.
GTTCAATTAATATTGGAGAAGTCACAGTAGAAAGATGGAGGTTGGAAGCTTTAGCCTTTAGCCACACAAACACACGGCTTTACTATGGATCAGAACGGTCAAGCGAACATGGTTCCCGACCACTTGTCAACCGGCAGGTTTCGCTGAGAAAATTGTGGTAAAAACTCTCCTCTTACTGTAGATCAGCTGAGCTTGCGCCGTCCATGCAGCTGCCGTCAACTTCCCTCAGAGACTGACGTCAAGACACCCGTGGACACACCCCTCCGACTATCAGGTACTATTTAACTCACTAAAACACTAGCAACACAATAGAAAGATAAGGGATTTCCCAGAATTATCCTAGTAAATGTGTCTAAAAACATCTGAATCCATCCCAATGCAATCGCCTTTTATTTTAACTTATTTTATTTTATTTTTTTTCTAGTCCTTCGCTATCAATATCATCATTCACGAATCTTTCATCCTCGCTCAAATTAACGGGGAAATAGTCGTTTTCTCGGTCCGAACTGCTCTTGCTGCTGGAGGCTCCCATTAAAAACAATGTGAGGACGCGAGGAGCCCTCACACTTGTGACATCATCGTCTGCGACTTCCGGTAAAGGCAAGGCTTTTTTGTCAGCACCAAAAGTTGCAAACTTTATCGTGGATGTTCTCTACTAAATCCTTTCAGCAAAAATATGGCAATATCGCGAAATGATCAAGTATGAAACATAGAATGGACCTGCTATCCCCGTTTAAATAAGAACATTTCATTTCAGTAGGCCTTTAAGATGTTATTTAGAGCACTTTGAAAGCAGAATAGAGCGGCTACCAATGACTCAATTGCTCAAGGTTTATTTTCTATTTAGGATGCATTAACCATCGACCTGCTCAGTGGCCTTTTGGTTAGAGTGTCTGCCCTGAGACTGGAAAGTCATGAGTTGAAACCCTGGCAGAGTCATACCAAAGACTATAAAAATGGGACCCATTGCCTCCTTGCTTGGCACTCAGCATCAAGGGTTGGGGGTTAAATCACCAAATGTTTCCTGAGGGCGGCCACCGAGGAGCTTTTAACTACCTCGGCGACCTCGGCCCAAGAAATAGGAGAGCCCACCACAGATTTTCCAGGAACTGCTTCCTCATACGAAGATGTGTTGGTGGGATTGAAGAGGTCTTCGAAGTATTCCCTCCACTGATTAACAACAGCCGCAGTAGAGGTCAGCAGCAAACCATCCTCACCATACACGGTGTTGACAGTGTACTGCTTCCCACCCTGAAGCGGCGGATGGTGGACCAGAATTGCTTCGAAGCCGCCCGGAACTCGTTTTCCATGGCTTCCCCAAACTCCTCCCATGTCCGAGTTTTTGCCTCCGCGATCGCTGAAGCCGCACTTCGCTTGGCCAGTCGGTACCTGTCCACTGCTTCTGGAGTCCCATGAACCAAAAGGACCCGATAGGACTCTTTATTCAGCTTGATGGAATCCCTCACTGCTGGTGTACACCAGCGGGTTCTAGGATTACCGCCACGACAGGAACCAACCACCTTGCGGCCACAGCTCCAATCAGCCGCCTCGACAATAGAGGCACGGAATATGGTCCACTCGGACTCAATATCCACTGCCTCCCTCGTGACATGTTCAAAGTTCTTCCAGAGGTGGGAATTGAAACTCTCTCTGACAGGAAACTCTTCTAGGCGTTCCCAGCAGACCCTCACAAGCTCACCACAAGGTGGTGATTGGTAGAAAGCTCTGCCCCTCTCTTCACCAGAGTGTCCAAAACATGAGGCCGCAAATCCGATGACACAACTACAAAGTCAATCATGGAACTGCGGCCGAGGATGTCCTGGTGCCAAGTGCACATATGGACACCCTTATGTTTGAAAATGGTGTTTGTCATGGACAATCCGTGACAATCCGATAACAAAGCACCACTTGGGTTCAGAGCCGGGCGGCCATTTTTCCCAAGCACGCCTCTCCAGGTTTCACTGTCGTTGCCAACATGAGCGTTGAAGTCTCCCAGCAGAACAAGGGAATCAGCGAGGGAGCACTCTCCAGTATTCCCTCAAGGGAATCCAAAAAGAGTGGGTACTCTGAGCTGCTGTTTGGTGGCTAAGCACAAACAACAGTCAGGACCCGTCCCCCCACCCGAAGCCATGATGTTGTGTGCCAGGCTTCACTAATATAAGAGTAGCTATCAGCTGGCAACAACCCTTGACTAGATAAGGTGAGTGCATTATCATCACAAAACTGTATTAGGTGTCTTGCATTATCAGAGCTGCCATCAGAAATATCAGCATTCCAGTCACCGACCACATAAATACACGTACAGTGATTATCCTGTATAAAAGAATTAATAAAAGCAAGTTTAAACATGGATTCATCCTCATTGTCTTTCCATTCATACGGAGTGTACACATTGAGAACAATAAACTCCCTATTGTCGGACTTATACTGAACAGCAATACACTTCGAGCCTAATAACACTAATAACTGGATCGTGCTTTTTGTGCCAGAGCACAGCAACACCTCCCGCTATCCTCCCTCATACAATTCCCATTATTAATATAATTCAACAGCCCCAGGTCTAGTTTTGGGAGGAATGTCTCTTGTAAGCCTAACATGTCAAAGTGGAGCAGCAGGTTGTCAACAACTACACGCCGAGCCCGGTCCCCGGCGCTGGATATTAGATTTTTGTTTTCTCTTTGGCCTCAGTCTGGATCCCCTCTCCAGGGTCCCAGGCTTAGACTGATTTTTTTTTTCTCACCTCTCCTTCTTTTTACCAGTTTCTCACCTTTTTTTTAAGGGGCGGCGGAAGTTGGCAGACCTGTTCTGTCTCCCTGTAATGTTTGTCTGCTCTTGAATGGGATTGTGCTGAAAATCTTAAATTATCCTCTGAGATTATTAAAGTGTTTCTGATTCTGATTGTGTTTCTATCAGCCATCTTCAAACATAATTAACTTTCCGGTACAATTTCTTAAATTTTGATTTGCCGAAAGTTTTATCAGTCACAAATACTGCCTCAGTTTGCAATCGGACAACTTTACCGCGAGGAGGCTATTGGAAGAAAGACTTTAGAAAGACAAGACAACTTTGCTAATTAGTACTAATAAACTAGATTGATTGAGACATTGCTGGACAGCAGAGAAGTAACTAAATCCACACAAACGTTGAAATTATTTTTTTAAGATATCTGGCTTGTATTTTAAGTAGGGATATAAATCGTTGGAAATGTATCGATATGATACCCTAATCGATACCAGTATTTGTCGGTACTTTTTTTGGTACTACATGTCATTTGTGGAAATAAAAAAGTGGAAAAAGTCATTTTAAATAGCATTCCTATTAGCACAAGAGGTTGAACACCTCCAACATGATGTTCTGTAACATCTCAGAGCAGGGAAGTCTTTAATCAGGAGCTGTTTATTTGAAGTCTTAAAGAAGTCAACTATGTGTGCAGTGCAAGGTGAAATGCAGTTATGTCATCTTCTTGTCAATAACACACACATCAAACTTTGGTTGCTTCCTTATTTGTCATTATTCAAAGCTGATTGTAATGTGTAGCAGCGGCAGCTGAACTCAATGTGACTCAGTCAGCTGGAATTAAAAATACAAATAGTTGTGTCTTTAATCCAAAATTTTCACGGTCCTCATGGACGACATAATTAGGAACCAGTATTAATTAAAAAAATGGTACTTGGTGTACATCTCTTATCTTAACCACTAAACCTTTGAAATATGCTGACATATGTGCTGCTAAGGTAAATAAACAGTAGCCATATTGAATGTTTGCCTTCATTTGACCACGTGAGGTAAGGAGGACGGCCTCTAGGTCACATGGTTACACCCCAGCAATTACACTGTTGATGATTGATGAGCATTCATTTTTAAATGGTGGTGTTAAAAAGCAAACATATCTTCATCTGTAGTGATAAATGTGTCCCCCGGATGAACATGTGTCACAAACATTGTATTAGATGATATGTGGATGTTGTGCTTACTTGGACTGTGATGAAGCTGTGAGGACTCAGGTGGTTTGTCTTCATGCTCTTCAGTCTTCACAGAGACAACAGTCAGTGGAAACTTGCTGACATCAGCCTCCTCCTGCCCTACAGGACACTCTCCCTCCTCTTCCTCTTTGAAATAAGAGGGCTGTGGCTCATCTTTGTCCCCTTTAAAATGTGAGGGCTGTGGATACTTTACAGTGAAACTGTCCCCCTGCAGATGAGGGAGACATTCTTCTTGGTGTCCAATCAGCTGATGGATGTCTACAGGACACAAACAAAACACATTTTAACTCCTACATGCTAAGTATTAAATTGTACATGAAATATAGGGCTGTGGCTAATGAAAATTGTATTAATCAAGTGTTCTAATGGAAATGTTTCCGATTAGTTGAGTAACTGGAAAAAACAGTGTTGCTTGGTTAAAGACAAATTTAAGCGACTATAAGACATTTCATTTAATAATGAACGGCCAATTGGTTTGAGATGGTATGAGATCAAGATGTCATCTTTAGATCAGGCTTTGTTTTTTTGCCAATCACAGCCACGTTAAAAAGTTAAAGTACCAATGATTGTCACACACACACTAGGTGTGGGGAGATTATTTCCTGCATTTGGCCCATCACCCTTGATCACACCCTGGGAGGTGAGGGGAGCAGTGAGCAGCAGCGGTGGCCACGCCCGGGAATAACTTTTATGGTGATTAAACGCCGATTACAACCCTTGATGCTGAGTGCAAGGCAGAGAAGTAATGAGTCCCATTTTTATAGTATTTGGTATGACTGGGTTGGGGTTTGAACTCACAACCTACCGATCTCAGGGAGGGTGCACCGACATGAAGGAAATAACAGGTCAGTATGCTTTTACACACATATATAACTTGTCAAACCTGCCAGCTATCAGGCTAGGTTTACAGCGTCAGTAACCATGGTAACTGACTCTGACTTTGTCTTACCTCTCTTATTTTTGGAGGTAAAACTCTCGAGCTTTACATACTCAGGACTTTGCACTTAACCTGCTCTCTGGAATATTCCCCCGGTGACTGTGTGAGTTTTGTGTAAACATGTTGATACACATTGTTACAAACATCAACCTCTCATAAATATTGTGTGTCTGGCACTGTCTCGTATTTATGAACAATGTAAAACAATCAGTGCATCATCCTCACATGACAATTAATCTTCCTGTAGACAATCTATTTAAGAATAGTGTTAATAATGAAATATAAAGTTAGTAAAGATGTGAGAGTAAGAAGTAAACAAACCTGTTCTGTGTAACACAACTTGATGTTTTTCATTTTGTCGCTCCTTCTCCTCTTTTGTTGGACAAAGTTCCTCCTCGTACTCTGCTGTCGTTCTTTGGCACATTTTCACACAATCACAACACTTTACACTCACACTTGATCTCTACTTAGTGATGTGTTTTGATCACTTCCGCCTCTCTTTGTTAGCAGCTAACAAGCTAAGCTAACTAGCAAGCTAAGCTAGCTCGAGAAGCACCAAAGTGCGCTCAGACTAATATAACCAGATGCAAACAGTTATTAACGATGTTTACTCTATTTACTAGAGTCTAATAAAGGACATATATGTGTACATGGAGGCACAGATTAAGAACATTGAACTGTGACGACTGCAATAACGTCTTCACCGTCAGACGCCATCTTGCTTTATCATCGCCGTGTTTGGTTCGCGCGCAGTGTTGTCAGATCTCGCGAGAGAAACAAGTAACCAGCTCTTTTCCAAATCAATCAATCAATCAATCAATCAATGTTTATTTATATAGCCCCAAATCACAAATGTCTCAAAGGACTGCACAAATCATTACGACTACAACATCCTCGGAAGAACCCACAAAAGGGCAAGGAAAACTCACACCCAGTGGGCAGGGAGAATTCACATTCAGTGGGACGCCAGTGACAATGCTGACTATGAGAAACCTTGGAGAGGACCTCAGATGTGGGCAACCCCCCCCCTCTAGGGGACCGAAAGCAATGGATGTCGAGCGGGTCCAACATGATACTGCGAAAGTTCAATCCACAGTGGCTCCAAGACAGCAGCGAGAGTCCCGTCCACAGGAAACCATCTCGAGCGGATCAGCAGCGTAGAGATGTCCCCAACCGATACAGGCGAGCGGTCCATCCTGGGTCCCGACGAGCGGTCCATCCTGGGTCTCGACTCTGGACAGCCAGTACTTCATCCATGGTCATCGGACCGGACCCCCTCCACAAGGGAGGGGGGGACATAGGAGAAAGAAAAGAAGCGGCAGATCAACTGGTCTAAAAAGGAGGTCTATTTAAAGGCTAGAGTATACAGATGAGTTTTAAGATGAGACTTAAATGCTTCTACTGAGGTAGCATCTCGAACTGTTACCGGGAGGGCATTCCAGAGTACTGGAGCCCGAACGGAAAACGCTCTATAGCCCGCAGACTTTTTTTGAGCTCTAGGAATCACTAATAAGCCGGAGTCTTTTGAACGCAGATTTCTTGCCGGGACATACGGTACAATACAATCGGCAAGATAGGCTGGAGCTAGACCGTGTAGTATTTTATACGTAAGTAGTAAAACCTTAAAGTCACATCTTAAGTGCACAGGAAGCCAGTGCAGGTGAGCCAGTACAGGCGTAATATGATCAAACTTTCTTGTTCTTGTCAAAAGTCTAGCAGCCGCATTTTGTACCAACTGTAATCTTTTAATGCTAGACATTGGGAGACCCGAAAATAATACGTTACAGTAATCGAGACGAGACGTAACAAACGCATGGATAATGATCTCGGCGTCTTTAGTGGACAAAATGGAGCGAATTTTAGCGATATTACGGAGATGAAAGAAGGCCGTTTTCGCGAGAGAAATAAGTACAACCAGTTTCCCACAACGGTAAAACTATTTTACTATATACTATTTACTTATTGTGAAAATAAAAGTAAACCTGTCGATTTCAAAATTTCTAAACAAAGACATACAACTTATTTTCGTAAAAATATTCAAATATTTAACAATGTATTGGAATTTAATTTTCCTAGTAGACATAACAGTTTGACAGCATTCTCGAATGGAACATTCTGGAGAACCATCCTGGATTTATTTGGATAGAAGTGAATTACAAAGGTAAACTTTTGAATGATTTAACTTCATTTGTGATGATTTATCTCTTAATTTGAGGGAAGTTGTCACCACCTGCTGCCACCTTGTGGTTTGTATTGTCAGTTTTCCTCTTTTGGTGCAGTTGATCTTGTTCTTACATTTCTCCTTCCTCCTAAAGTCCCTGTGTTGCCTTTGTGGGCGGAGTTGTGGGACGTGCACAGCTGCCTCCGATTGACCCTGGTGCTACTTAAGCAGCACATTGACAGCTGGATAGCACTCGGTTAATCCACTGCCAGTGCCATCCATCTTGGTGTTGTTTTGTATTGTGCACGTCTTGTAACTCCAAACCAAGTTTAGTTCATTTTTGTATATATGTATCTTTTGTTATTTTGTCCACAATACACATTTTGTCTTCTCTGTTTCGCACCGTCGCTTTTTGTTACCTCCTGTTTGGATTGTTTTAGTGAGTAGATTTCCGCAGAAAAAGAAGTGTTTTACTCAGTGTCCTGCGCATCCTTGGGTTCCTCTTTACTGTGTTGAACAGCACTCTGACAGAAGGAGTTTCTCCAAAACGCAACACCCTTTGGCGGACAAGTTTGTGATTAAATGCTATACATAAAAAATGAAAGGGACAAGTGGTAGAAACAATGGATGGATTGACTTTTATTGACTTTTCCCTAACAATCCAAACTTCCCCATGTTTTCTGAAATTGATAATGTTTGAGGGATTCTAAAAAAGGGGGAACAAAATCATAAACGACTTTTTTTTTTTAAATTGTCATGTGTAGTTTTTAAAAAAAATAAGAAATGTAGATTATTAAAAACAAAACTATCCTTCATAACCTTCCACATATAATGTTGCCATTTTCTCTAACCTACATATTGCATAAAGGGGACATACATATAAAACAATATTCATATTACAAAAGAGAGTAATACAGATTAATTAAAAAAAATTGATTATTGAGAGCCAACAAATGATTCATAAAGTCACAGATTTTAAAAGTAAATGATCTTGTATAAAAGACAACTGCTGAAAATGTATAAAGTAAATAATAATATGTTTCCAGAAGATGTCCAGAAGGTGTTTCAAGTGTGAACCACTAAATTTGAATTAAGAGGGATTTATGTGTATTCAAAAGCAAAGGTATGAACACATGTAAAACAAATATGTACATCATTTAAAGGAGTAACTCTACAACATCATTAAAAATCAAACATGATTTCTGAATATCTCTATACACATAAAAAGTATTCGTAACATGTTTTGTCCTGTTTATTCTCATCTTTACAGTCAAAGTGTTGTGTTCATTTTTAAATAAAAGTACACAATGTTGTATATTAAAACATGTACTTGACTGAAAAAAGCAATAATCTGAAATATCTAATCTATAAATGTTAGAATCTATGTGCTGATGTTGTTACAAAGTCGAAGTTAAGATTTGACAGTTTATTTCAAATCCTGCAGTTTCATTTGCTGCTGCTGTTCTCACCAGCACACTTGTGTTTCTTACACTGGTACTTAGAAGACAATCTTTCACCACACACACTGCAACTCAACACTTTCTCTCCTGGGTGTCTTCTCATGAGTCTATTCAAAATACGGACTTTGTATACAACTTTTACAACACACTGAACATGTTTAAGGTTTGTCTGCAGTGTGTCTTGTCATGTGTGCTTTGAAATGGTGCATTTGAGTAAAATCTTTACTGCAGACTGAACATGAAAAAGGTTTTTCTCCAGTGTGTATTCTCATGTGTCTTTTCAAATGCATACTTTGTATAAAACTTCTACAACATACTGAACAAGTATAAGGTTTTTCACCAGTGTGTGTACTCATGTGTATTTTCAAGTAGTTCTTTCGAGCAAAATATTTACCGCAGATTGAACATGAAAAAGGTTGTTCTCCAGTGTGTATTCTCATGTGTTTTTTGAAATGGTCCCTTCGAGTAAAATCTTTACCGCAGATTGAACATGAAAAAGGTTTTTCTCCAGTGTGTGATCTCATGTGTGCATTTAAACGTTCATTTCTTACAAAACTTTTACCACATTCTGAGCAGGAAAACGGTTTTTCTCCTGTGTGTGTTCTCATGTGTACTTTTAAACTTTGATTTTTTCCAAAACTTTTACCACATTCTGAGCAGGAAAAAGGTTTTTCTCCAGTGTGTATTCTCATGTGTATTTTCAAAATGTATCTTTGAGTAAAATCTTTACCGCAGATCGAACACAAAAAATGTCTTTCTCCAGTGTGTGTTCTCATGTGTTCTTTCAGAAGACTTGGGTATTTAAAAGTTTTGTGACAGTGAGAACAAGTGAAGTGAGTGTTGTCAGTGTGACATGTCTTATCATCTTTAGAGTCTTCATCATCAGTGTCAGGAGAGTGTGACGTTGTGTCCTCACTATCTGATAGTGGAGCTAAGAGCTTGTCTGCTTGTGATCCTCCACAGTGGTCTCCATCAGCTTCTGTTGTCATGTGTTGTGTTGAGCTGCTGCTTGGAGGCTCCCCCCCTCCCCTCTCCTCACTTTCACCTTTCACCTCATCATCTTCACTCTTCACAGGGACACCAGTCACTGGCATCTTGGTGACATCAACCTCCTCCAGTCCTTCAAGATGCTCTCCCTGCTGACTGATGCTGTGTTCCTCCTCTTCCTCTTTAATGTGAGGGGTCAGTGGGTCCTCCTCTTCCGCCTTAATGTGAGGGCTCGGTGGATCCACCGCTTCCTTTTTAAAATGTGGTGTCAGTGGTTCCTCCATCTCCTCTTTAAAAAAGGGTAGCCATTGGTGTTCTTCTTCATTTTTAAAATGGGGGATCAGTGGATATTCCTCTTCCGCCTTAATGTGAGGGGTCTGTGGATCCACTGCTTCCTTTTTAAAATGGGGTGTCAGTGGGTCCTCCTCTTCCTCTTTAAAATGGGGGATTAGTGGGTGTTCCTCTTCATTTTTAAAATGGGGGATCAGTGGGTATTCCTCTTCCTTCTTAATGAGGTTGTGCTGTGGCTCCTCCGTCTGCATCCTGAAGCTCCACTTCTGTTGCTCAGGGTGAAGATGTTCTTCACAGACGTCTGCAAGACAAACACAAGTTTGAGAAACATCCATATCTGCTCAGTCACATAATGCATTAAGTACTTTGACATGCACTTAGGAAAAACAAGTTATTGTATCAACTGTCTTGAAATCTCAGTGATGCACAAACACGTTACTCTTTACAACATTTTTCACAGGAAAAGAAAAACCAACTAGAACAACAGGACTTTTTACTATGGATAAACGATTTGGTTTAAAATTGATTTTACGATATATTATTTCATATTGAATTACTAATAGAACCATTTTAAAACAGGCTACAGAGTCTCCTAATTTAGTTGTTGAAATATGCAGTAAAATATTACATCATTTCCAGTATTATTTTCTCAAATAAAGTAACCAGATATTAACAGTAAATAAACAAGTACATTAAAAATATTTTTTTCAACAAAATAATACAATTATAAATGATACAATATGTTACTGCATATGTCAGCTGCCAAATTAGGAGCTTTTGTAACCCGCTTTAAAATTCTTCTAGTATCAATTATACACCAAATTATATATCGTGACATATATTGTAATTAGGATATATATTTGAGGTCATATCGCCCATACCAAACATTGGTTCGTCGAGTCATTTTGTTTGGCCCACCAATTTTATTTTTTAATATTCTTCAGATGTGTGTGTATGTCTAAAATGTGGGACTACTGTTCTACATCACGTGGAAGTGTCATGTCATGGGGATGGTGTGCTTTCAACTAAGGGTGTGACGATACGGTCAGCCCACCAAAGGATACTCGATATTGGCTTTAGGAGAACAAGACAATATTTTGGTGTTTAACATGATTCTTACACATGTGTGTACTTCATGTGTATATGAATGTACTTTCCCTTGTGTGCTTCGTTTTACTGTAACTTCATAGTGGATAATATCTATAAACAACCTCAATTGTTTTACATATTTAATTTGAACGACTGTTTACTTATCTGACAAATTCAAAGGAAACTGCACTTTTTTAAAATGTTGCCTATCATTCACAATCCTTATGTAAGACATATGTTTTAAACTTTTATAAATTTAATTATTAAATAAACGTGAGCAAAAATCAGCTAACATTGGAGTCAATGGGAGCTCCTCTATTAGACCCACAAAGTCCTCCAAAAAAATTGCCAACAATACACCATTTACATTTTGTGACCTGAATATTAACCAAATATTAGTGATATTGTTATTATAAGCGCTAACGCTAAGGACCTACTTTTAGCGGCGCATTGATCACAGAAGTAACTAGCTTATGCTGCTATATTGACATACTGAGCTGCTTCCTCACCTCTAAGAGGGTGAAAGCTAATTCTAGAATATAAATCATGCTTCTCACTTATGTAGTAGAAGGTTGTGGACATAAACCGAGAACTTGGTCAACACTGACATCCAACTTAGACCTGGAGATGGCTAGAAAGATTAAGTAATATGCTCTTTTGCACCCACCCTTTTTAACCGTTTGCGATGATTAATTCCTCATCTAAACGGGAAGATATGAACATCCCATCAGTCGGCATCCCAGTGAAAGCAGACATTGTATGTGTGGAGAGACACAGCCGACGGGCCGACAATGGGCGGAAAGCAGCAGCGCGGGCCCACCTGGAGGCCAGGAGGCGGGGCATGCGGCGGCGAGGAGAGGCATGACACACGCGAAGCGACACTGCAGCGGCAATCTGAGCCAGGTGCGTATATTACACACCTGCTTACAATCTGTCTATCTGCTGCTAGAGTACAAAAAGGGCGAGGGAGGAACGAGCGGGAGAGCAGCACGGAGGAGGAAACAACGGCCAGCAGACGAAGAGCGCAACGACCCACACCGAGAGAGCGATGACGCACCCCCCAGTGGACGCAAGCCCCGGACGCTGTTTAATATAGATTAGAATAGGCCGTGCAACTAATCATATGTCCTGAGTTCCAGTTGAAAGTGGGTGCAAGTTCATGCCCACGCACACACACTCTTATCGCCCACATTCTTCACACTGTTTACGTGGCTTCTTGGCCGAGGTCTGAGGGACAACACCAGATATGAAGTCAGAGTCCAGGGAGAAAAAAAGCACCAGTCAATATCGCACAGAAGGAACCTTCCTGGTGTTACCTGACGGCACGACCACTGAGCTGCGACACCACTACAAAGGCTCCTCCGTGCTCGTGCTCGTACCACCTGGCTTGGTAGCCTCGTACCCGCCTACCAAGCCAAAGACTTAGGTCCAATGATGAAACAGGGCGTAACTGCTGCTGATTGGACCGACACGCAAATACCACATTTTCAAAACTCCCCGTTGTCAATTAAAAACATAGTTATGGGCTGCACTTTGGACACACCTGCTGTAGGCTACGAGGAGCGAGCAGCTACACAACAGCTAAGCTAAAACAGCACTTTTAAGCATATCAAATAATTATAGTTGCTTAATACGTACACAAAGTCTCCAAAACAAAAGTCTGATAGAAAGTATCCAGTAACAAACAAGTCTGCGTTAGCCAACATTCTTTGCCATGAGCTTGACTTCATGAATTATTGTGGCCACCAGGTGTTGGGAAAGATCAAATAAAACAATTGCAAAAGCATCCGTCATAAGGTTAGTGTTTTCTATATATTTGTGTCAATATGTAGAAGCATCCTCAGCCTTCCCGGGAAGGTCCATTCAGAAGTACTGGAGAGGAGTTTATGCCGCATAGTCGAACCTCAGATTTAGGAGGAACAGTGTGGTTTTGGTCCTGGTCGTGGAACTGTGGACCAGGTCTATACTCTGGGCAGGGTTCTTGAGGGTGCATGGGAGGTTGCCCAACCAGTCTACATGTGTTTTGTGGACTTGGAGAAGGCATTGGACCGTGTCCCTCGGCAAGTCCTGTGGGGAGTGCTCAGAGAGTATGGGGTATCGGACTGTCTGATTGTGGCGGTCCGCTCCCTGTACGATCAGTGTCAGAACTTGGTCCGCATTGCCGGCAGTAAGTCGGACACTTTTCCAGTGAGGGTTGGACTCCACCAAAGCGCCTATTTTGTTCATAACTTTTATGGACAGAATTTCTAGGCGCAGTCAAGGCGTTGAGGGGATCCGGTTTGGTGGCTGCAGGATTAGGTCTCTTCATCTGGCCAGGAACTTTAGCTCTAACTGGATCGGTTTGCAACAGAGTGTGAAGCAACTGGGATGAGAATCAGAACCTCCAAGTCCGAGTCCAAGGTTCTCGTACAGAAAAGGTTGGAGTGCCATCTCCGGGTTGGGGAGGAGACCCTGCCTCCAAGTGGAGGAGTTCAAGTACCTAGGAGTCTTGTTCACAAGCGAGGGAAGAGTGGATCGTGAGATCGACAGGCGGATCGGTGCGGCGTCTTCAGTAATGTGGACGCTGTATCGATCCGTTGTGGTGAAGAAGGAGCTGAGCCGGAAGGCAAAGCTCTCAATTTACCGGTCGATCTAAGTTCCCATCCTCACCTATGGTCATGAGCTTTGGGTCATGACCGAAAGGATAAGATCACTAGTACAAGTGTCCGAAGGGGTCTGTTTATTTCAAGTGTTAGTTTTCCCTTATTAGCTCTTGTGTTATTTATTTGACCCTATATTTGTTCCCACTACCGCACCTTTAGTTGGAGTCTTTGATCTTGTTATACGCAAATATAATGACAATCAAGTCTATTCTATTTTAAATGAGTTTCCTCTGCCGTGTGGCTGGGCTCTCCCTTAGAGATAGGCTGAGAAGCTCTGTCATCTGGGAGGAACTCAAAGTAAAGCCGCTGCTCCTCCACATCGAGAACAGCCAGATAAGGTGGTTCAGGCATCTGGTCAGGATGCCACCCGAACGCCTCCCTAGGGAGGTGTTTAGGGCACGTCCGACCGGTAGGAGGCAACGGGGAAGACCCAGGACACGTTGAATAGACTATGTCTCCTGGCTGGCCTGGGAACGCCTTGGGATCCCCCGGGAAGAGCTGGATGAAGTGGCTGGGGAGAGGAAAGTCTGGGGTTCCCTGCTTAGGCTGCTGCCCCCGCGACCCGACCTCAGATAAGCAGAAGAAGATGGATGGAAGGCTGGATGTGTAACACAACTTGATGTTTCTTGAAAACAGCGTCCAGTAGTTGATGTTGTCGCTCCTTCTCCTCTTTTGTTGGACAAAATTCCTCCTTGTCCTCTGCTATCGTTTTTTTGTTTTTTTTCTAACATCACAAACATTTCTTCAATGGCAGCAGTTAGTCGCTGATTCAGCAACACTCACATCATTTGTAATGTAGACATGTTCACACAATAAAAACACTTTACACTTACATTGGATCTCTGCTTTGATGTGTCGATCACTTCCGCCTCTCTTTGTTAGCAGCTAACAAGCTAAGCTAACCAGCAGGCTAGGCTAGCACGTCAAAGTGCACTCAGACTAATGTATCCGCATACAAACAATTAATAACGACGTTTACTCCGTTAAACGACACACACGTGCACATGTACGTTGTAATTAAGACCTAGAAACCATAATAACCAAAACAACGTATTCTCCGCCAGACGCCATCTTGTTTTGTTCTTCCTCCTGTGTGACGTCATCAAGGGGTTGTCAACGGCGGAACATTTGTTGGCCAAACACGTGTTTCACTGGGACAATAGTGAGTGGTGCACACTTCCTTCAAACACGTGTTTCACTGGGACAATAGTGAGTGGTGCACACTTCCTTCAAACACGTGTTTCACTGGGACAATAGTGAGTGGTGCACACTTCCTTCAAACACGTGTTTCACTGGGACAATAGTGAGTGGTGCACACTTCCTTCAAACACGTGTTTCACTGGGACAATAGTGAGTGGTGCACACTTCCTTCGCCCGGCCACAGAAGACAAAAAAGAGTTGCTGGTGTAACAATAGGAAGAATATATTCCACTCCTCTCTTGTACACGCGGCTTATGAGGTAATATACATGATATATTTTCATATTATTTATCTTATTTACCTCATATGTTGTTCGAAGCTAACGTGCTAGCTTTAGCCCGCTAGCAGGCCTTTGTCGCAAATGCGAGCGTTTTTTTTTTGAGGAGTGTATTTTATATGTTCTCTATGAGAATTATATTGACTTATTTAATACTTTAACTGTTTTTTTTTTGTTGTATATTACAGTCACGCTTAACATCATTAAATATTTGTTATTAGAAAGAAACAAACGTCTTGTAATTTAAGTCTGGAATAAGTCACATGGTATTATAATAATAATAATAATAATAATAATACATTTTATTTGGTATAGCGCTTTTCAGTGTACTCAAAGATGCTTTACAGGATGAACAAAAAATATTATTGTTATTGTGATGACAGTGTAATATAATGTATTATTGCAGTGGTCTGCTTTATGTTGGTGTCAACTTTATTAGCAATAAATACAAATGATGTTTGCACGCACTTCTATTACCTTGATAACATCCATCCATCCATTTTCTACCGCTTGTCCCTATTTGGTGTTGCGGGGGGGTGTTGGAGCCTATCTCAGCTGCATTTGGTGGACATATCATGGAAATTAAATCAACTGATGTTTGTTATTATGAATACACTATTTGCACAGTTGTAAGTGATTAATGCTTATTCAGTCAGACTAAAATAAATATTTAATTAAATAAATGTTAAATATTAAAAATAGCTTTAATATACTGCACACAAAATGAATTTGCATCAATATTTTGTATGTAGTCGAAACATGAGGTACCCAAATATTCTAAATATTTGTTTACATTTATGAATTTGTATATATATATATATATATATATATATATATATATATATATATATATATATATATATATATATATATATATATATATATATATATATATATATATATATACATATATGTATATATTTATATATATACTCGCTGGCACTTGTTCCACTTGCTTCACTGCACTTCTGTTTGTTTTCTGTTGGGTTAAAAATGTTGCTTTCGCAGAAGAAAGTTAAAGTACCAATGATTGTCACACACACACTAGGTGTGGTGAAATGTGTCCTCTGCATTTGACCCATCCCCTTGATCACACCCTGGGAGGTGAGGGGAGCAGTGGGCAGCAGTGGTGCTGCGCCCGGGAATCATTTTTGGTGATTTAACCCCCAATTCCAACCCTTGATGCTGAGTGCCAAGCAGGTAGGTAATGGAGAACAAGGAGAGGATATTGTGTGTAAAAATAAAGCCAACCGACCACAGCTCTGTAGTCCTGGTCACCGTTGACGTGAGGTGGGACTATTTTGGAGGTGCACGTCAAGGTTGGCTGGTAGGTTGGTAGTGGGAGGAGCCAGTTGGCGTCACTTGATGCTGCAGCACAATGACACTTTTATACGTGCAGACTGACTTCATGCAGTCATGACGGTATTAAAATCCCAGCAGGAGGTTTTCTATAAGTTGTTACTTTTTAAACAATAATTAATGTAAATGCAGAAAATAGGATCAATGACACAATTCATAATAATCAATAACTGATGATTATTCCATGTGTAGAAGAACATCACCACAAAGTGGTGTCAGTCCACTTGGAAAATATTATATTTGATAGATTAAAAAATATTTGACACATCTGAGCTGAAGTTTGTTTGTGTTGTCTTGCGGACGTCCAACAGATGAACGCTCGTCAAGAAGAACGTCCCCTTCAGCAGCAGGAGGATCCACAGCCCCCCCACATTAAAGAGGAAGAGGAGGAAGTGTGGATCAGTCAGGAGGGAGAGTGTCCTGTAGGGCAGGAGGAGGCTGATGTCAGCAAGTTTCCACTGACTGTTGTCTCTGTGAAGACTGAAGAGCATGAAGACAAACCACCTGAGTCCTCACAGCTTCATCACAGTCCAAGTAAGCACAACATCCACATATCATCTAATACAATGTTTGTGACACATGTTCATCCGGGGGACACATTTATCACTAAAGATGGAGGTATATTTGCTTTTTAACACCACCATTTAAATATGAATGCTCATCAATCATCAACAGTGTAATTGCTGGGGTGTAACCATGTGACCTAGAGGCCGTCCTCCTTACCTCACGTGGTCAAATGAAGGCAAACATTCAATATGGCTACTGTTTATTTACCTTAGCAGCACATATGTCAGCATATTTCAAAGGTTTAGTGGTGAAGATAAGAGATGTATACTAAGTACCATTTTTTTTTAGTACTGGTTCCTAAAGGCCTACTGAAAGCCACTACTAGCGACCACGCAGTCTGATAGTTTATATATCAATGATGAAATATTAACATTGCAACACATGCCAATACGGCCTTTTTAGTTTACTAAATTGCAATTTTACATTTCCAGGGAGTTTCGTCTTAAAAACGTTGTGTAATGATGACGTCTACGCAAGACGTCACAGGTTTATAGGAAGTATGAGCGCTGCACACACACACAGCTAAAAGTCGTCTGCTTTAATGGCATAATTACACAGTTTTTTGGAGATCTGTGTTGCTGAATCTTTTGCAATTTGTTCAATTAATATTGGAGAAGTCAAATTAGAAAGATGGAGTTGGGAAGCTTTAGCCTTTAGCCACACAAACACATGGTGATTCCTTGTTTAAAATTCCTGGAGGTGAAACTTTACTATGGATCAGAGCGCGGTCAAGAGAACATGAATCACGACAGAATGTCAACCAGCAGGTTTCGGTGAGAAAATTGTGGTTAAAACGTCGCTTCTTACCGGAGAAAAGCTGAGCTTGTGCCGTCCATAAAGCTGCCGTCGACTCCCCTGAGACATTGGCGTCAAGACACCCGTGGACACACACCTCCGACTATCAGGTACTATTTAAATCACTAAAACACTAGCAACACAATAGAAAGATAAGGGATTTCCCAGAATTATCTTAGTAAATATGTCTAAAAACATCGGAATCCGTCCCAATGCAATCGTGTTTGTTTTTTTTCTAGTCCGTCGCTATCAATATCCTCAAACACGAATCTTTCATCCGCGCTCAAATTAATGGGGAAATTGTCGTTTTCTCGGTCCGAATAGCACTTTTTGTTGGAGGCTCCCATTAAAAACAATGTGAATATGTGAGGAGCCATCACACGGGTGACGTCATCGTCTGCGACTTCCTGTAAAGGCAGGGCTTTTCTGTTAGCGACCAAAAGTTGCGAACTTTATCGTGGATGTTCTCTACTAAATCCTTTCAGCAAAAATATGGCAATATCGTGAATGATCAAGTATGACACATAGGATGAACCTGCTATCCCCGTTTAAATAAAATCTCATTTCTGTAGGCCTTTAAATCTAATCGTTTGAATTTGGAGGACAACTGCACTTTTTGGGGGAATTTTTTCTATCCTTCACAATCATTATGAAATACATGACTATTGATATATATATTTTTAAATCACATTGTAACTCATAAATGTAAATAAAAGTCCACTTGCAATGGAGCCAATGAGAGGTCCTCTATAACCATCCAAAAAGCACCAACAATACTACATTTGCATTTTGTGGCTTGAATACCAACCAAGTATTAGTGATGTTGTTATTATAAGTGGCCTCTCACCTGGGTAGTAGAAGGATGAGGACGTACTCTGACAAGTTGATTCCCTTTGACAGCCAATTTAGGCCCGAAAAGAGGCTTGGCTTCACTCCCCATACCGTGCGACGATTATGAGTCTTTCCTCATCTAAACGGGAATATAACAAGATTCTATCAGTCTGCATCATAGTGACAGCAGACATTGTACAGTAAGTGATGTTTTATTATATTTGTTGGCTCTCAGGAAGTCTGCAGTGTGTAATATTCAGTGATGTTGAAAAAAAAAAGCACATGTAGTGATGCTTTTTTGAAAGTGATGCGCTAATAAGCAAAAATACATAAATAATCCATCTTTTTAAAAATGTACCTGTTACTAAATGACATATATACCTACTGCATGTACATAAAACCTTAATGGAGGTGTTTGGATGCTTTTTAAGTTATTTTTAGGCAGAATAGTGCGACTCTAGTAGCCTCTATTGTAAACAGATTTTGATCGCATTTATTACTATTTAGAATGCATAAAAAAGAAAAATATGTGTTCTTGATAGGCAAAATAAATTACAAAAGTGTGGTTTCCTTTTAAATGAAGTATATTTATTTAGTGCGTTTCTCTAGTGACTCAGAGCGCTTTACATAGTGAAACCCATGATCTAAGTTACATTTAAACCAGTGTGGGTGGCCCTGGGAGCAGGTGGGTAAAGTACCTTGCTCAAGGACACAACGGCAGTGAGTAGAATCGAACCTGAAACCGTCGAGTTGCCTTAGACTGTATTAAATTCTATCAAAATCTCGTAAAAATCGTAAATACATCCTAGAAATGTCTCAATAATTCCATGAAGAATATTTTTATTTAGGAACTTTCTAATGTAACGTGTTTCTATCTACACTTCTGTTAAAATGTAATAATCACTTAGTCTTCTCTTTTGTTCAAATGTAATAATCACTGTTTTTGTTGTTTGATACTTTAGTTTTGGCTGATACTACAAATGTTGGTATCGATCCAGTACCAAATAGTTTCAGGACAGTATCGGTCATACCAATGCGGATACTGGTATTTAAAGTCATCAGGATAATTGAATGATTACATTTTTGTTGGCAATCATAATCAGACAAAAACACAGGATGGTGGTGTTAGAATATCAATTGAATATTTAAATATGGCTCTGAATTAAATCATTAGGTTTATGCCCTTAAAGTCTTCCCTTTTACTGAGTTTGTAAACAGTAAAAAAACTCAACAAAATATATATAATACAAAATATCGATCAAACTGCTATAATTACCTTATATTGATATTATGCTTGGTAATGTTATTGTGGATTTTTGTATGGATCAGTCCACATTTGTTTAAATTTAAGAACTTTAGCAGGGTTTCTGTGCGTCATTAAAAAGCATTAAAAATCATTGAACGGACTTTGCCTAAATAAAGGCCTTAAATGGTGTTAAAAAGCATTAAAAACGAATTCCAGAGGCATTAAAATATTCACGCAATCGTAGGCCAGGACCGATATAAATGAAAATAAACCTAATAACTTAATTATTGCCCTCATCAATATATTGCTATATCCAAGTGTGTCCTTCTTGGTCTGTGGATTTTAAACTGGACTAAGAGGTCTCACTTTGTTTATCCCACAGTAGACTTACATGAACAAAGTGGGCCTCTTGTCAGTCATTCACAATCTTTGTTTCAACTACTTGCAATTCTCCTCCACATGATTTCCTGTGTGCAGTAGTGTTAGCGACACTCACTTTCATGTTGGAGATGGAAATAGTCATTTTAATACAACGCTGTAGTACAGACCTCCGTATAGCTGCCCAGGATATGCCTGTTTTATGATTCTTTAATTTTGGGCCTTTTAGAATCAGAATGTTTTCATCCCTTTGTGTCAATTAAGTGAAATTAGGTCTGACAACCTTTTGACAAGTTGACTTCATCTCCATTAGGACTTTTCAAAGTGTAAAATACCATCCACCTTAAACAGAATGTTATACTTTGAAAGTAAACTGGATCATTTATTTTGTGTTCATACATGACTTCCTGTCCCACACGAGCAGATTTTAGCTCAATTTTACAGCTTTGTTGTGTCGACCACTAAATATAGAAGCCAGCTGGTGGAAACTGACACATTGACTTGAAAACAAAAAACGGAACAAGTCTGTCGCTATGGGGGCGCCGTTCCACATCCAATGGAAATCCCCGGTTTCACATACAAACGTTGTTTGGTGAGATCAATGACGAAACATTACTTCAGGTTCAAGGCATGAAGCAAAAGGAAATACACTTTCAACCCACAGCCCTCGCAGTGAGCAAACTCGACCACAAGATGGCATCATAGCTGAGACAACAATACAGAATACAGATTTACACTGTAAACAACCTCATCTTTTCTCCAAGCTTATACATCAGTAACTGACATTAACATCACAGGGGGCGCTGGAGCCTATCCCAGCTGCATTCAGGTTAAAGGGAATTTATCACAATTTAGATTTTAGGCCATATTGCCTACCCCTCGTAAAAAGTGGTCTTCTATTCCTGTGAATAATGTTGTAAAGAGCAATGTGTTTGTTTTCAGGCCAATTAATATAATCACTTGTTATTTTAAGTACATGTAAACTTACTGAATGCCTCATGTGACTGAGCAAATCTGGACATTTCTCAAGCATGTTTGTCATTTTGTGTCCTGTAGACGTCTGTGGAGAACAACGTCTGCCTGAAAAAAAGGAGAGTAGCTTCAGGATGGTGAAGGAGGATCCTTCAAAGAGGAAGACCAGGCGCCACGGACCCTCTGGCGTCTCCTTTTCCTCTTTGACACAGACCCTTCCCTGTAAAAAGGAAGAGGAAGACTCACTGACGCCCCACATTAAAGAGGAAGAGGAGGAACACAGCATCACTCAAGAGGGAGATCATCTTGAAGGACTGGAGGAGTTCCCAGTGACTGGTGTCCCTGTGAAGAGTGAAGATGATGAGGTGAAAGGTGAAAGTGAGGAGAGGGGAGGGGGGGAGCCTCCAAGCAGCAGCTCAACACAACACATGACAACAGAAGCTGATGGAGACCACTGTGGAGGATCACAAGCAGACAAGCTCTTAGCTCCACTATCAGATAGTGAGGACACAACGTCACACTCTCCTGACACTGATGATGAAGACTCTAAAGATGATAAGACATGTCACACTGACAACACTCACTTCACATCTTCTCACTGTCACAAAACATTTAAAAACCATAGTCATCTGAAAAGACACATGAGAACACACACTGGAGAAAAACCTTTTATCTGTTCAGTCTGTGGTAAACGTTTTGTTCGAAGTCACAATGTGAAAGTGCACATGAGAACACACACTGGTGAAAAAGCTTTTATCTGTTCAGTCTGTGGTAAACGTTTTGTTCGAAGTCATAATGTGAAAGTACACATGAGAACACACACTGGAGAAAAAACGTTTTCTTGTTCAATCTGTGGTAAAGGTTTTATACAAAGTCAATATTTGAAAGTGCACATGAGAACGCACACTGGAGAAAAACCTTTTCCCTGTTCAACCTGTGGTAAAGGTTTTACACAAAATCAATATTTGAAAGTACACATGAGAACACACACTGGCGAAAAACCTTTTTCCTGTTCAATCTGTGGCAAATGTTTTGTACAAAGTAACAGTTTGAAAGTACACATGAGAACACACACTGGTGAAAAATCACATTCTTGTTCAATCTGCAACAGAAGCTTTTGTGACCGATCAAACCTTTTAGCACACATGAGAAGACACCCAGGAGAGAAAGTGTTGAGTTGCAGTGTGTGTGGTGAAAGATTGTCTTCTAAGTACCAGTGTAAGAAACACAAGTGTGCTGGTGAGAACAGCAGCAGCAAATGAAACTGCAGGATTTGAAATAAACTGTCAAGACTTTCATTTTGACTTTCTAACAACTTTATGATTCATTTGTTGGGTCTCTATAATCTATTTTATTCATTATCGTTATTACTCTGTATTATAATGATTGTGTTGTGATTGTTTTATATGTATGTCCCCAGACCTTTATGCAATATACAAGTGAGAGAAAATAGCAGATTTTTTTTTTGTTTTTGTGAAAGGATTTTGTTTTTACAAACTTACATTTGTGGATACATCAAATAAATCCAGTATTGTGTTCTAAACATTTTTTATGTATTTTTTTCTTTTTTCAACATCCCCAAAACAACATCAATATCAGTCAAAGTTTGGAGTGTCAGACAAAAGCCAATATTGTACATCATCCCACAGAGATTTACTTTGCATACATTCTTAAAATAAACTGTTTATTGTGTTTCCCAATCACAGAACCAACAAGTGCTGTCTTCAATTGCAAAATAACATCCATAATATAATTTTAAGTGGTCAATTCCATCCTTTTTTTAAATTTAGATTAACTCTTTTATCTCAGAAAGAATGGAAACTTTTAAGTATTTTTTTGTTTCAGAGAAAATAATAAGAAGAAAAAATAGAAAACAATTAAAAAAGATGCAGTAACTAGAATATTTTAAATAAAAGCCTATTTAAATGTTGTAATATTTCTTATTTGCAGGTCATACTTAATTAAATCTTGAAATATTAAAATATTTTTATCAGTCAATAAGTGCATCAGTGACCAAATGCCTTTTTCAAACCATTGCTGTACAAAGATGGATTTGTTTCTCATTTTAATATAAGAACAATTCCATAGTGGAGTATTGTGTGTGATGAAGTTGTGTTTGTAAATTAGTTTCCAGTACAACAACACTTGCTGGTAGGGATGGGTACTGTTCACTTCTAATTCCATGTTTTATGTGTTATATATGTCAATATATTGTGTGTTTGTATTTTGCCAACATGGTAGAATCACATGATAGGCAGGTTGTATCATGTTTTTCTGTCACCTTGAGGAAATGGCATAAAGAGGAAGATGACAATATAATGTCACTTGGACAATGATGTACAGAACAGAGGAGATTTAGTTCATTTTTATTTTTGCTTTTAGCTGATTCTTTTTTTAAATAGTATCATTTCACAAAACCTCTCCATTATCCAGCTATGGATTGTGGTAGCTGGTTGAAAAGAGATGGAAGGGGATAGTGAGCTGATGTATGAGGAAGGTATGGACATGGATAGGACTAGAGGGGAGAGAAGGTCATGAAGGTAAGTCGAGTGCTAAAAGAGTAGAAAAGAGTAGAAAGATTATAGTGGTGTCAGGTTCAAACACTGATGCGTCTATTAAACAGACGAGAAGGAAGAAATCATGCACAGACAGAGTTACATTTTGCTCAATTGAGGAGAGATGTGTTTTGGGCTGTACTCTAGTTACAGATCCAAACTACGTTCTAAAAGTCCAGCCCACGTGCTGCCTCTATTTATTTGGGAGGTCCCTGGTTACATCACTGAGGCTGTCGCTGAGGGAAGGGGGTCATCTTCACAGCTCCAGCTAGACACAATATATAATTATACAACAATGCAAATGTGCTGACAGTCGTGATATCACCTTGTCTCTGTTCTGTCTACGTCACGGTACTCGATGTTCGGTCTTGGCAGTCAGCAGGCCGGTTCTGGAAACAAACACTAATAAGAGACTTGCTTGCAATCTTGTGGATTGCCAGCTTTGCACAGACAAAGAAAAAATAATTTCAGCACACTTGATAATAACCATAGCAACAGCCTTTAAGCATAAGAGTTGTGTGATAATATACCGTAGTTCCTTGAATAGGCGCCGGGGCGCTAATTAATTTAAAACCTCTTCTCACCCGTGCGCTTACCAGTGGCATGCAGTAAAAAACTGACTGTGATTAAAAAATAAATAAATAAACATTTATTCTGTGGCCGCGGCCCGGTGGTTGGGGACCACTGCTCTACAAGGTTTCTCATTGTCATCCCATTGGGTTGAGTTTTTTCTTGCCCTGATGTGGGATCTGAGCCCAGGATGTCGTTGTGGCTTGTGCAGCCCTTTGAGACACTTGTGATTTAGGGCTATAGAAGTCAACTTTGATTGATTAATTGCTTGATAATAATGTGACTCAAAAATCAGAATTAGTATTGTTTGATCCTAACCTTCGATAGCTCAGTTGGTAGAGCGGAGGACTGTAGTTGCTCATGCTGAAATACTTAGGTCGCTGGTTCAAATCTGGCTCGAAGGATCACCCGTTACGCTTTTTTTTTTTTAAATTAAATCAATACAAACAACACAATATACACTTACAATTAGTGCACCAACCCAAAACGTCCCTCC
Organism: Nerophis ophidion; assembly: GCF_033978795.1. Classification (NCBI taxonomy): domain Eukaryota; kingdom Metazoa; phylum Chordata; class Actinopteri; order Syngnathiformes; family Syngnathidae; genus Nerophis; species Nerophis ophidion. The sequence goes on along the minus strand of NC_084633.1, from coordinate 43,262,423 downwards.
CTCATTCTCACTCATTCATACATTACATTTCTGTGTGATGTGGTTCAAATAAAAATCAGAATAATGTCTTATATCCTGAGGATGTAAACTGTGTGTTGTTTTGGCGTAAGATATTTACGAAACACAACCTGTCCTACAGTAAGATGTTTCTTTCTGTAGGGATAGTGATGCAATGGATTATGTGTCTCACTACGGTCTAGAAGATTCTAGGTTCAACTCCTGGCCAGCGTGCTGTTGTTTGTTAACTCAACTGAAACAGTATTCTGTGCGATTTTTGGGGGGTGTTTACTTTGCTTTGGCTTTTCTAAATCTACAAACTGAAAAATGTGTTTTTTTTCCCTTTATTATTGTGAATGTATAACTGGTAGTTGTATCTGTTCTTATACTCGGGGCATTCAATCAGAATAAAGTGGGTGAGGAAAAAGGTGAGCACAACAATATAAATGTGACTATTTTACATCTTAGCAGTTGTTCTTTACACCACAATGGAGTAAAACCTAAATATTTCCCCAGAACATCAAGTATTAGCACACTGATTGAGATTCTCTTCCATGATGTCGTTCAAACAGAATGTGGCTTGAGCAGATGGTTTAACATTAGACATCAGGAGAGCAAACACATTATCAATCAAGATGAGTAGGAACAGCCGTGGTTAGTACTCTGTGTTGTGGTCACAGCAACCCTGGTTCAATTCCGGGTCATGACGCTTAAACTGCTTTTCTTTTCAGCATTTTTCATCTACACTTGAAGACTTAATTATTAGCCTGCTAAGAACTTTTGAACATTTCTGAAAAATCTGCCAAATGTTTGCAGTAATCATAACATTCTCGGTAGTAAAACATTCTTCAGAAGCATTTTGGTACATTTTTTAGAGACCCTGAAATGCTCAGTCATGGAGCGTGAGACATTCTTTTTGAGCTTCCGGGATTCAAGTACCTGTTCTGCTGACCAATACGAGACTTTGAGACCCCTTGGAAAGACCTCCTTCCACCCCTCAAAAGTCACCAATAGGGCAGACCTTGGTTACATTTGAATAAGTAAACCCAAAGCATTCGTATAGATGAAATAGCTCAGTTGGGAGAGAGTCAGACTGGAGATCTGAAGGTCCCTGGATCGATCCTGGGTTTCAGCATAAATATGTGTGCTTCTAAAATGGTAGCTATTGTTAATAAGCCTTCTGTGGCTCTTACAATACTGAAATGGTCTCCCTGGCCTGCCAGCCTTGCTGGTGGAGTCCTAGTATCAGTAGTTACAAACATTTCCTCCATTTTTAATTTGGACAAGCGTTACGCTGTTTAACGGTCTTTAACTGAGCCTTACATCGGGCTGTTTCAAACACAAATGTGTTGCCTTAGGGGTTTGTCTTGGACTGTATAACTTGAAACTGAGAGTAATAAAGCTAAGCTCAGTGTGAGGTGAAGGTGCATCTAACACACCTACAGCAAAATATTAACCACAACTTTTTCATACACATACACCGTCTAACAATTTGTGTTTAAGGTATTGTGGTTAAACCTTCAGATGATCACACTAACGCTCTCCCACCTGAACTAAAGTGGATGTGAGGGATGTTTTTGAATTTCAGTGTTTCAAATGAAATAGAGAAAAAACAATCATTTTTGAAAACTATTTAAATTAAATATAGATTCGAAGGACTGCTGCAGGGGGGCAAAGGGACATTTTTTGAGAAATGTATGGAGGTCAGCATCAGCCACTTAAACAGGGACTTGAACCCTGGACCCTCAGATTAAAAGTCTGATGCTCTGCCGACTGAGCTACCCAGGACCTTTGATGTGCTGATATGTCCAACATCTGAGAGAACATCCATATTGGCAATCTCAGGTGAAAGTGAATTAGTCAGCATGTTCAGTGACAAGCTGGGAACTGTCAAAGTTCAAGCTCCCCAAGTGCTTGAACCCAAAGCTCATTTTTGACAGATAGGCCAGTTTTACATCCTCATCAACAAAGAAGGTTTTGACCAAAAAAGAAGCTCCTCTCCCGAAGTTGCCAACTCTGAGCTGCATTTAACTTGGATGCTCCCCAACATATTGCCAGAAGCATTTTGTTTTATTTTTTAGTGGAGGTTAGCTGCAACAGGTAGAGCTGGTGAAGGCCCAGGCTGCAACAAATAGAAGGTCACTAGATTTTAAAGTCCAACATAAGCAGTCAGTAAAGCCCTGTTTTGGTAGTAAGCCTCATGTAAACTGTGTGTTCCTTTGGAGTAAGATGTTTACAATATACAACTTGTACTACAGTAAAATCAGGCTTCACATAGGGCTAGTGGTGCAATGGATAACACGTCTGACCACAGACCAGAAGATTCTAGGTTCAACTCCTGGGTAGCTCATTGGTTTTTGTTAATTGAACTGAAACAAAATTCAGTGCTGTTTCTTTGAGAGTATTTTTTTGCATTTAAAATAAATATCTACTAACTGGAACATGCATAATTTGTCTTTTTTATTGTGAATAGATAACTGGAAGATGTATCTGTTGGTATACTTGGGACATTCAATCAGAATAAAGTGGGTGAGGAAAAAGGTGAAACAAAACAAATCTTGCCTGAGCACGGCTTCCTCTTGTTAGAGTAAAACATGTTGGGGCTTGGTCACTAGCATTCAAACTAGATGTGACTATTCTGTCTATGAACATGAACAGGGAAGCAAACACATTCTCAGTCTGGATGGTTTGTTACAGCCGTGATGGTATAGTGGTTAGTACTCTGTGTTGTGGCTGTAGTAACCCTGGTTTGACTCCGGCTCATGGCACCATACCCTTCCTGTACTTTTTTGGATGTGTGGAGAGACGGAGCAGAGGAGCCAACAGCAGGGTCGGACAAATGCCGGTCCTACCCGCAATGGCGGCCAGGAGGCGGGGCGTGCGGCGGAGAGAGGAGGCGGGACGCACTCAGAGCGACGCCCCCAGCCAGCCAAGTCAGGTGCGTTCACCACACACCTGCGCTCAATCTGCTCGTCTATTGTTGCAGCACAAAAGAGGGGAAGGAGGAACGAGCGAGGAGGAGTAGGCGAGGACACCACGGCAAACAGAAAACGAGCACGACGATCAAGGACGAGAGAGTGAGATGACGACCCCCGCAACGGACGCAAACGCCGGATGCCGAAAGGCGTGCGGCGGCGGCAAGCAGGAAGAGCCCGCGCGCTGAAAAGTGACGCGATCGGATGGCCAGAAGAAGACTGCTTTATTGAAATAATAAACAGTCAAACCTGCTATGATGCGTCTTGTGTCCAGTGTCACGGCAACCCACCAGGTGACGGTGGCAGGATAACTTTTGAAAAAAGAGGTATTGAACAAGATGTGAAACCAACCAGGTACTCTGGCGAAATTGAAAATATCTATTTGATGTCATTACAGTATTGTCCTTGATGCATCATTTAATATGACTGATGTGTGCTTTGTGCTGTTACTTTATCACTTGGTAAAATTGCATTATAAGCTCATGGATCATATCAGTACAATGTTTAACTTCATTACTTAATCCATCCATCCATCTTCTTCGGCTTATCCGAGGTCAGGTCACGGGGGCAGCAGCCTAAGCAGGGAAGCCCAGACTTCCCTCTCCCCGGTCACTTTGTCCAGCTCTTCCCGGGGAAACCCAAGGCGTTCCGAGGCCAGCCGGGAGACATAATCTTCCCAACGTGTCCTGGGTCTTCCCCGTGGCCTCCTACCGGTTGGACGTGCCCTAAATCCTGACTAGATGCCCCGAACCACCTCATCTGGCTCCTCTCCATGTGGACGAGCCGCGGCTTTACTTTGAGGTCCCCCCGGATGACAGAGCTTCTCACCCTATCTCTAAGGGAGAGACCCACCACCCAGGCGGAGGAAACTCATTTGTGCCGCTTGTACCCGTGATCTTGTCCTTTCGGTCATAACCCAAAGCTCATGACCATAGGTGAGGATGGGAATGTAGATCGACCGGTAAATTTAGAGCTTTGCCTTTCGGCTCAGCTCCTTCTTCACCACAACGGATCGATACAGCGTCCACATTACGATCCGCCTGTCGATCTCACCATCCACTCTTCCCTCACTCGTGAACAAGACTCCTAGGTACTTGAACTCCTCCACTTGGGGCAGGGTCTCCTCCCCAACCCGCAGATGGCACTCCACCCTTTTCCGGGCAAGAACCATGGACTCACACTTGGAGGTGCTGAGTCTCATCCCAGTCGCTTCACATTCGGCTGCGAACCGATCCAGTGAGAACTGAAGATCCTGGCCAGATGAAGCCATCAGGACCACATCATCTGCAAAAAGCAGGGACCTAATCCTGCAGTCACCAAACCCGATCCCCTCAACGCCTTGACTGCGCCTCGAAATTCTGTCCATAAAAGTTATGGACTTGAATCCTGGAAGTCAGAATGAAAGTCTGATGTTCTTACAACAGAGCACTTCAGGGTTTCTTCACAACACGTAACAATAAATAAAAATGAAGCAAGATGCTTCTGGCAACATTTTGATTGCATATTTGACCCCGTTCTTGGAAATACTGGTAGATTTGATTGACATGTGTTGCTTTCTTGACACAGAGCCAGTTCAAAGCAATGTTCTCAAATGTTTAGCAGGGTTAAGGTCCAGTCTCTGGAACGGACATTCCAGAAACCGGCCTGAAACCCTTTGAAAACAGTTTTTATGTGTGTTTAATATTGTTGTCTTGTTGGAAAAGCTGCTTGTGTACAAAGATCAGCCTTTTCACTCTTGATTGGAGGTGAGGCAAAGTCTCATCTGACCAGTAAACTTTTCTCCCAAAACTGCCTTGGGTTCGAGCACTTGGCGGGCTTGAGGTTTGACAGTTTCCACTCTGTCACTAAACATCCATCCATCCATTTTCTACTGTTTATCCCTTAAAACCGGACAGTTCAAGGCATGAGCCGACTACAGCAGTGATGAACAAACAATATGAAAGTAGGTTTGAGGTTCTAGGTCACATGACTAAAGCTACTGACATTTGAAATCTTCTTAGTTGTAGGGACGGCGTGGCGCAGTGGGAGAGTGGCCGTGCGCAACCTGAGGGTCACTGGTTCAAATCCCACCTAGAACCAACCTTGTGTCCTGAGCAAGACACTTCACCCTTGCTCCTGATGGGTGCTGGTTGGCGCCTTGCATGGCAGCTCCCTCCATCAGTGTGTGAATGTGTGTGTGAATGGGTAAATGTGGAAGTAGTGTCAAAGCGCTTTGAGTACCTTGAAGGTAGAAAAGCGCTATACAAGTACAACCCATTTATCATTTATTTAGTGAGCCAATGTCAAGTACTTTATTGACGGTCCCTTAAACTAAAGCACTTGTCAGCAGGGACTGACAGACGTGGCATGAGTTTTCAGTGCCGGGAACAAACAGTCAGCCTGGCTGTATGTTGAATGTCTGTTGAATATCCAATTTGAAACTCATTTGACCTCTGTTTGGCATTTGGAGATCACTCCAGCAGCACTGAGAGCAGTCTGAGTCAAACTACGTTTAGGTAAATGTTGCAATCGTCAATGCCAACAAAGAAATTGACTCAAAAAAACGCTATAAAAGTTATGGTAGCTTGATGCTAATATAGATTGGCTTAGCTATTGACATGCTACTGGTTAGCATTAGCAATTTCTCATGACGTTAACACCCACAAAATGAGGTAATAAAAACTATAACTAAGATGAATGTTAGAATCAAACAGCTGGTGCATAATAAATCCAATATTTACAGTATTAACACTTTTTTGGGCGCAACAAAACACATTATGCATTTACACTACAGCCATCTAGCGTACTGGACTTGCAAATGTAAATAAAGCTACATGTAAATGATGATATGAAAACAAAAAAAAACAAAGGGTAGCAAAAGGACTGCAGTTATCAATAATAATCTTGTTTTTAAATGTTGCAATACAAATTTATCACAAACAATCAATATTATTAACTCACACAAAAGTACCAAGAAGTCGTACTGTTGAGGCTTGGTATTGATTTGGAGGTAGTGGAACACTTGATGCATATAATTCCGGTTGAACTTCCGGTTCCGGGTCAACGTGAATGACTGCTCGCTGACTGCTCTTGTTGCAAAAAAGCTAAGTATCGTTCTATTTGTGTGCTTTTAACTGTTTTGCAGCTTTATTTACAACTTCTCGAACATATTTAATATTTCAATTTAACTTGCAAATCACCCGATCTCTGTCTCACCACTCCGCCCTCAGCTAGCTAGCTGCTAAGCTAACGAGGCTAGCGGAGAAAGGCAGCACCGGTCTGAAGGAAGCTACTCCCCCGCCACCGTGACCACCACTTCCCGAAGACAGCTGGCACTCCACTTGGCGACGGAAAGTTTCTGTGAGTATGGCTTCCTGCGCTTCGTGCACTTTACTCATGGATAGGTCAGGGGCGTCGCCAGACATATTTTACTGGGGCACGTGCCCCACTGTTGATCTGCAGTGCCAGAGAACACTTGTTCGTTTTTGTGATAGGGATACAAAATAAACAGTTTATTTTAAGAATGTATGCAAAGTAAATCTCTGTGGGATGATGTACAATATTGGCTTTTGCTTGACACTCCAAACTTTGACTGATATTGATGTTTTGGGGATGTTAAAATAAAGCAAAAAAACATAAAAAATATTCAAAACACAATACTGGATTTATTTAATATATCCACAAATGTAAGTAAAAACAAAACCATCCTTCCACAAATAATTCAGTCATTTTCTCTCACTTTTATATTGCATAAAGGTCTGGGGACATACATATATAACAATCACAACACAATCATCATAATACAGAGTAAAAAATATAATGAATAAAATAGATTAAAGAGACCCAACAGATGATTCAAAAAGTCACACATTTTAAAATTGTATTGTTGAAATGATGTATAAAGTAAATAATAATATGCTTCCTGAAGTGGTCCAGAAGATGTTTCAGATGTGAACCAGTACATATGTATATCATATAAAGGTGATAATCTATGGGATTATTAACAATTACAAATACAAATATGTAATACTTCAATATTTCATATGAATAAGTCTAAAATTATATCTGGAATATACACAATATATATATACACACACACATATAAAATGTTTATTGCATGTAAAATATTTCCCGTACTATTTACTCCCACCTTTTTACTTAAATTGTTCTGTCCATTTTTTAATAAAAGTACACAATGTTGCATATTAATGCATGTGCTTGACTGAAAAAAGCACAAATATAAAATATCTAATCTATAAATGTAAAGATCATATTAAACAGATTGTTAGACAAACAACAATGTCACACATGTTATATGTGCTGAAGTTGTTAGAAAGTCAAAATGAAAGTCTGGACAGTTTATTTCAAATCCTGCAGTTTCATTTGCTGCTGCTGTTCTCACCAGCACACTTGTGTTTCTTACACTGGTACTTAGAAGACAATCTTTCACCACACACACTGCAACTCAACACTTTCTCTCCTGGGTGTCTTCTCATGTGTCTTACAAGGGTTGATCGGTCACAAAAGCTTCTGTTGCAGATTGAACAGGAATGTGATTTTTCACCAGTGTGTGTTCTCTTGTGTACTTTCACATATGTACATGTTGTAAAACCTTTACCACAGATTGAACAGGAAAAAGGCTTTTCACCAGTGTGTGTTCTCATGTGTCTTTTCAAATGATGATTTACAAGAAAACGTTTACCACAGGTTGAACAGGAAAAAGGTTTTTCACCAGTGTGTGTTCTAATGTGTCTTTTCAAATCGCGACTTTCTACAAAACCTTTACCACAGATTGAGCATGAAAAGGGTTTTTCTCCAGTCTGTGTTCTCATGTGTCTTTTCAGACTATGACGGTATTTAAAAGTTTTGTGAGAGTGAGAAGATGTGAAGTGAGTGTTGTCAGTGTGACATGTCTTATCATCTTTAGAGTCTTCATCATCAGTGTCAGGAGAGTGTGACGTTGTGTCCTCACTATCTGATAGTGGAGCTAAGAGCTTGTCTGCTTGTGATCCTCCACAGTGGTCTCCATCAGCTTCTGTTGTCATGTGTTGTGTTGAGCTGCTGCTTGGAGGCTCCCCCCCTCCCCTCTCCTCACTTTCACCTTTCACCTCATCATCTTCACTCTTCACAGGGACACCAGTCACTGGGAACTCCTCCAACCATTTAGGCTGACTGATGCCCTCTTCCTCCTCTTCCTCTTTAATGTGCGGCGGCTCTTGGAACTCTTCTTCCTTTTTAAAGCAGGGGGTCAGTGGGTCCTCCTCTTCCTTTTTAATGTGAGCGGTCAGCAGGTTCTTTTGCTCCTTAAAGTGAGGGGTCAGTAGGTCCTCCTCTTCATTTTTGATGTGTAAGTTCAGTGGGTCCTCCGTTTGCCCTTTAATGTGAAGGGTCAGTTTAACATTATGGGTCTGTGGCGTCTCAACTTCCTCTTTAATGTGGGGGGACTGTGGCTCCTCTTCCTGCTCACGAAAAAAATGTTCTTCTTCGACATCTACGGGACGGGAGGAAACAAACATTCTTTAGAAAAGACCAGCTTTGCTCAGTCACATGAGACATTGTCCTGCACCAACATATGATCTCTCAATCTCATCAGTTTCATATAAAAACATCCTAAAAGTCATTCCTGCAATCCTTAATGGTAGACGCCATACGTAAAAGTGTGCTGTTCTCCCTCTGAATAAGTCATACACACACAGGAAATAATGTACCACATGCCAGCCTCCATGCAGTAGTACTAGTGATGAGCTCCCCCTGCTGGTGGACAATAATTACAATGATTTTCACAATCATTTTTAGAGACATGTCTGCTCTAAAAATAGCATGAGCATAGTCAACATCCATCCATCCATCCATTTTCTACCGCTTGTACTGTTCGAGGTCAAGCATGTTGGCCAAAAAAAGATGACATCTGTTTTGCTTTCATTTAAAAAGCGTCACCACAGTTAAACTGGGAAAAAGTAATCAGATTACTGACTACTCTTTCAGAAGATAACTTGTTTACCTTATTAATAATGGTAATATTAAATTTTTTTTTGGAGTGTTTCTAGACACTCAAATTGCGTTACAGTGAGAACTGAGAAGACATCATTCATGCAGTCCACACATTCAATGTGGTAAGCTACATTTAATTATTATAATAATATTAACTAGATGAAGCAATTGCTGAAAGAATTGTGTTTGAATGCTCCAATGCTGAAGTTGAACTGAAAGGTTGACAGAATGTAGTATGAATGTAAGAATAGTTTGAATGTTGAAGAGTTTGAATCTCGGGAAAACCGGGATTTTTTTTAAGTTCATAAAACAAACATGCTTTTTTTGTCCTGACTCAGAGGAATGTTTTGACAGTGGAACGGTTGAAATGGGTTGAACAATGTGAAAGGAGTCATCGCACTAAAGAAGGTTGGAAATAAGGTTACAAAAAAACGGGAATTCTTGGAAATTTGTTGAATGTGGAAAACTGGTTGTTTGAATTTCCAGGATGAATTGAATGTGTTGAAGGAGGAATGGTTTGAAACATGTGGAAATTGTGGAAATTTGAAAAATGGATTATTAATTTTGAATGGGGATAATGTCCCTAACAACGGGGAATTCCAGAAAATCAGGGAATTTCTTTTAATAAGTGTTGAAAGGGAGCACACAATTCCTGAACACACTGAATATTTTGAAGTTGGAACGCTTTGAATCAGATGAAAAATGTGGGAGTTGTGGAACTTTTATTTTGTTCCTTTCAATGGGAATTTCATGGAAATTTTGGAGAATTACGGGGAAAGCGGGATTTTTTTTGAAAATGCTAAAAAAAAATGTGAATGTTCTGAATGAGTTGAAATGGGGGGTGTTGGAATTTTTCAAATCGGTTGAGAAATGTTGAAGTCGTAACATACTTGATTGAGAAATAATTTTGGGGAATTCCTTGAATTTTGAGAAAACTGGGAATTTTTCCAATTAAAAAAAAAACTTTGTTTTCTGTCCGGATTAAAAGGATTGATTTGACAGTGTGGAATAGTTTGAAGGTAGAATTGTTTGAATCGGTTGAAAAATGTGGAAATGGTGGCATTTTGAAAATTGGCTAATTAATTTTGAACGGGGAAAAATGTCACAGAAAACGTGGAATTCTGGGAATTTTTGGAATTGGTCAAGGAAACCCCGTGATTACCGAATAGGCTGAACAGTTTGACAATGGTGAATCAGATGAAAAATGTTGGAGATGTGGAACTTTGGAAAACGTACCATTATTTTCAATGAGAATTTCATTAAAATTTGGGAAAATCGAAATACTTTTAGAAAATGCTAAAATATATGAATGTTTTGAATGAGTTGGAATTTTTCAAATCGGTCAAAAAATGTTGCAGTAGTAACATTTTTTTGTTGTGAAATAGTATTATGGAATTCCTGGAATTTTGGGAAAATCAGGAATTTTTCCAGAGAAAAAAAAAAGTTTTTTGTCCTCATTAGGAAGAATTATTTGCTGATGGAACGGTTGAAGTGGTTCTAAAAATGTGGTCAACACAAAAAAAGGAGAAAAAATGGTTTGAAAAAACGGAAATTCTGGGTATTCTTGGAAATGTTTTGAACTTGGAAAAATGATAGTTTGAATGTCCAGGTTAAGTGAAATTTGTTGAAGATGGAATGATTTGAATCACTTGAAAAAAGTGGAAATGGTGGAAGTTTGAAAAACAGCCAATTCATTTTGAATTGGAAAAATGACTAAGCACTTATTTATTCTTGTTTCAAGCTACTTTAGTGGCTAGCTTAGCTCTTAGCTTGCCCGTCCTTTGTGTGTAACATGTTTAACCATGTTCTACAGTCCTTCAGTGATAATAATACCTGTAGGACATGTAATGTATTTGCTGCAATGGAGGATGGTTGAAGGCGTGATGGAAGAAGACACAGTTTGCTGTCGTGACAACTAATTCCTCTGCTCGGCCAACTGAACATCAAAAATACAAATCAGCGGTTAAAAATCTGGACGTTTGGGGTCTTTGTGAGTGGAAAAAATTTAATTTCACAATTTTGCGATACAAGAAGACCTGGCAATAATGTCCCATACTAAATCGGGGTTTTAAGATTTGATGGGCATGAAGGCCTAGTAGTACAAAGTTTAGTTTCTACACAGTTTGGTGAATATATGTATGTAAGTAAAAATGCCTGCGATGAGGTGGCGACTTGTCCAGGATGTACACCACCTCTGTTGTGATCCGATTCCCGGATCACATCATTTGTCTATATTTGAGTCTTTTGTGTTTCTTGTTTATGGTTTGATTCTTCCGATTCTTAGTTAGTGCACTTCCTAGTTTGTATTGGTCACCATAGCGACTTCATTTGTTCCAACTGCACTGGCGCCCGGCGCACACCTGTCTTTGATGACCATTTCTGTATTTATACCTGCCTTTGTTGGGTCTGAGTTCTTCACTTGCTTTATGCAACACTCACGTTTGGTTAAGTTTGTCCTGTTCTGGCTTGCTACGTTCCTCCTTAGCTTCTGTGCGCTCGACACGCGCTTCTGTGGACTTTTTACTCAGTGCGAGCGTTTAGCCTAGCTCCCCGTGAGTTGCACATGCTTTCTTTTGCCTTTGTATCAGTGTTATTTTATTAATTTATATATCAAATCCAGCTCCTACCTGCTAACTTGCTTGTCTGGTCCCGTGCATCTTGAGTTGACACCCCCACGCATCACAATGTGTTCCGAACGTGACAACCTCCTGCCTGATTGCAGCTGAGATAGGCTCCAGCGACCCCCGGATGGAAAATAGATGGATGGATGGAAGAACAATTCATCTGTTGACTGTTGTCTTATGTCACTTTTTTTAAACTAAAATATTACTTGTTAAACCTTTGTACAAGTTTAAAACGATCGCAATGCTAATTTTTGTTAGCCTATCAATGTGGTCGTCCATTGTAGGTTAGCATTAAGCTAGTGGCGCAAAAGCCAACTTTTTTCCTTTATGGTTGTATTGTTTTTTGTTTTTTTTAGGTTTATACCAAACCGTATTGTTGATTGAACAAGATTGTTACATGTATGTGCAAGTCTTTTGCAGGCTCCTCAAACACACGGCGGAGAGAGCGTGGCGTCACTCCGGTGGGTGTACGGATGTGTCCAAGGTACGTAGACACAGAAAACTCCCCCACAATAGTAATAAACTTCCTCGTCCTCTACACGTCACAACGACTATTACTGTGAAACATGCAACCGTCCCGTCCTTGAGGCGCCCATTTCTAGCGCATCCAGACGATGTTTATCCTTGAATAAAGAATCAAAGATGTATTTTATACGACGTAAATATTTCAAAGTGGAGAACAAAAATAAGACTGACTTATTAGCGTCCTGCTCACTTCTTTCTTCGTCGAAGTGCTTTCACGACAGTTAGCACACTTGACGTTAAAAGGCAGTGGGATATATATGAGCAGTACTGCCTTGTAACATCAAGTGTGCTAACTGTCGTGACAGCACTTTGACGGAGAAAAAAAAGACAGGACGCTTATAAGTCAGTCTTATTATTTGTTCTCCAGTTTGCAATATTTACGTCATATAAAATACATCTTTGATTCTTTATTTAAAGGCCTACTAAAACCCACTACTAGCGACCATGCAGTCTGATAGTTTATATATCAATGATGAAATATTAACATTGCAACACATGCCAACACGGCCTTTTTAGTTTACTAAATTGCAATTTTAAATTTTGTGGATGCCCATAATATTGTTTGTGTGTTTGTCCTATAATAATGTTTATTTTGTGTATGTCCTATAATCATGTTTATTGTGTGTATGTCCTATAATCATGTTCACGTATAAAAATATCATAGTTAAAGGTCAGTTATTTTCATGTTGTTGCTGACATTTAAACGTGTTCTCTTAAACCAGGGCACTTTTTTTTTTTTAAATGGAGATTTAATTGGATTTTTCTTATATTAATTTCAAGGCTTTTAATTTTGTTATTGTCTCAAAAGCCCTCTCTCTTAGTTTGGGATCCTATAATACAAAACCTACTTGTCTTTCTTGTTGGTACCTGTTTTTGTGTATTTGGATTCAGGAATGATCTTTTTTTAGAATGCTTTTTGATCCGAAACGATACAGTTAGTTAAAAATTCAGTGCATCAAAATTCAGTAAAAAAATGCAGTGCTGAAAAATGTACTGCTTCAAAAAGCAAGACTCACTTCTGTTAAAAGAAGACTGTCAGCCAATGAGGTGTCAAGTTTGAAGTCATGTGACACGGGTCTTGCAAAACAGCACAAACAAGGCAATTAACTTTGCTGCCTGGGGATAATACAACATAATTAACACTTAAATGCTGCCTGCTGGTTGTTTTCAAACTATAGAAATGATTCCAATGGTTCAAATCTGAACTTTTGAGTTAGTAGGTGTCATGGCATGCAGTTCAAGTGACTGTGAGCAGCAGTTGGTGCTGGATGATGATGTTCAAGTAAACGTAAGGAAGAAGACACAAGCGCTGTTTCAAGCCTTTGAGCATCCACTCGGCGCAGACGTGATCCCATCTACAAATATTGCCACATGCTAATTTAGCCGCTATCAAACAACAACCAGCCCGTCACTGCTGTTTTCATTTCAACAATTAAAAATAGGAACTTGATAGTAAATAAAGCAACGTTTCCACTGCTGGACGCTGTGTTCAATGGTGACGATTATGCTTGAACGTTTGGGGACGTGCTGTAATGAAATAAATCAAACATATTCCAGTGTTGGTGGTCAATGTCACTACTCCATAGGTACTGGAAGACTACGTCACTTCCTAGACTAGATTATGCCTGAACGTTTAGGGACGTGCTGTAATGAAATAAATCAAACATATTCCAGTGTTGGTGGTCAATGTCACTACTCCATAGGTACTGGAAGACTACGTCACTTCCTAGACTAGATTATGCCTGAACGTTTAGGGACGTGCTGTAATGAAATAAATCAAACATATTCCAGTGTTGGTGGTCAATGTCACTACTCCATAGGTACTGGAAGACTACGTCACTTCCTAGACTAGATTATGCTTGAACGTTTAGGGACGTGCTGTAATGAAATAAATCAAAGATATTCCGGTGGTGGTGGTCAATGTCACTACTCCATAGGTACTGGAAGACTACGTCACTTCCTAGACTAGATTATGCTTGAACGTTTAGGGACGTGCTGTAATGAAATAAATCAAACATATTCCAGTGTTGGTGGTCAATGTCACTACTCCATAGGTACTGGAAGACTACATCACTTCCTAGACTAGATTATGCTTGAACGTTTAGGGACGTGCTGTAATGAAATAAATCAAAGATATTCCGGTGGTGGTGGTCAATGTCACTACTCCATAGGTACTGGAAGACTACGTCACTTCCTAGACTAGATTATGCTTGAACGTTTAGGGACGTGCTGTAATGAAATAAATCAAACATATTCCAGTGTTGGTGGTCAATGTCACTACTCCATAGGTACTGGAAGACTACGTCACTTCCTAGACTAGATTATGCTTGAACGTTTAGGGACGTGCTGTAATGAAATAAATCAAAGATATTCCGGTGGTGGTGGTCAATGTCACTACTCCATAGGTACTGGAAGACTACGTCACTTCCTAGACTAGATTATGCTTGAACATTTAGGGATGTGCTGTAGTGAAATAAATCAAAGATATTCCGGTGGTGGTGGTCAATGTCACTACTCCATAGGTACTGGAAGACTACGTCACTTCCTAGACTAGATTATGCTTGAACGTTTAGGGACGTGCTGTAATGAAATAAATCAAAGATATTCCGGTGGTGGTGGTCAATGTCACTACTCCATAGGTACCGGAAGACTACGTCACTTCCTAGACTAGATTATGCTTGAACATTTAGGGATGTGCTGTAGTGAAATAAATCAAAGATATTCCGGTGGTGGTGGTTAATGTCACTACTCCATAGGTACTGGAAGACTACGTCACTTCCTAGACTAGATTATGCTTGAACGTTTAGGGACGTGCTGTAATGAAATAAATCAAACATATTCCAGTGTTGGTGGTCAATGTCACTACTTCATAGGTACTGGAAGACTACGTCACTTCCTAGACTAGATTATGCTTGAACGTTTAGGGACGTGCTGTAATGAAATAAATCAAACATATTCCAGTGTTGGTGGTCAATGTCACTACTCCATAGGTACTGGAAGACTACGTCACTTCCTAGACTAGATTATGCTTGAACGTTTAGGGACGTGCTGTAATGAAATAAATCAAACATATTCCAGTGTTGGTGGTCAATGTCACTACTCCATAGGTACTGGAAGACTACGTCACTTCCTAGACTAGATTATGCTTGAACGTTTAGGGACGTGCTGTAATGAAATAAATCAAAGATATTCCGGTAGTGGTGGTCAATGTCACTACTCCATAGGTACTGGAAGACTACGTCACTTCCTAGACTAGATTATGCTTGAACGTTTAGGGACGTGCTGTAATGAAATAAATCAAACATATTCCAGTGTTGGTGGTCAATGTCACTACTCCATAGGTACTGGAAGACTACGTCACTTCCTAGACTAGATTATGCTTGAACATTTAGGGACGTGCTGTAGTGAAATAAATCAAAGATATTCCGGTGGTGGTGGTCAATGTCACTACTCCATAGGTACTGGAAGACTACGTCACTTCCTAGACTAGATTATGCTTGAACATTTAGGGATGTGCTGTAGTGAAATAAATCAAAGATATTCCGGTGGTGGTGGTCAATGTCACTACTCCATAGGTACTGGAAGACTACGTCACTTCCTAGACTAGATTATGCTTGAACGTTTAGGGACGTGCTGTAATGAAATAAATCAAAGATATTCCGGTAGTGGTGGTCAATGTCACTACTCCATAGGTACTGGAAGACTACGTCACTTCCTAGACTAGATTATGCTTGAACGTTTAGGGACGTGCTGTAATGAAATAAATCAAACATATTCCAGTGTTGGTGGTCAATGTCACTACTCCATAGGTACTGGAAGACTACGTCACTTCCTAGACTAGATTATGCTTGAACATTTAGGGATGTGCTGTAGTGAAATAAATCAAAGATATTCCGGTGGTGGTGGTCAATGTCACTACTCCATAGGTACCGGAAGACTACGTCACTTCCTAGACTAGATTATGCTTGAACATTTAGGGATGTGCTGTAGTGAAATAAATCAAAGATATTCCGGTGGTGGTGGTCAATGTCACTACTCCATAGGTACTGGAAGACTACGTCACTTCCTAGACTAGATTATGCTTGAACGTTTAGGGACGTGCTGTAATGAAATAAATCAAAGATATTCCGGTGGTGGTGGTCAATGTCACTACTCCATAGGTACTGGAAGACTACGTCACTTCCTAGACTAGATTATGCTTGAACGTTTAGGGACGTGCTGTAATGAAATAAATCAAAGATATTCCGGTGGTGGTGGTCAATGTCACTACTCCATAGGTACTGGAAGACTACGTCACTTCCTCGACTAGATTATGCTTGAACATTTAGGGACGTGCTGTAATGAAATAAATCAAAGATATTCCGGTGGTGGTGGTCAATGTCACTACTCCATAGGTACTGGAAGACTACGTCACTTCCTAGACTAGATTATGCTTGAACGTTTAGGGACGTGCTGTAGTGAAATAAATCAAACATATTCCGGTGGTGGTGGTCAATGTCACTACTCCATAGGTACTGGAAGACTACGTCACTTCCTAGACTAGATTATGCTTGAACATTTAGGGACGTGCTGTAATGAAATAAATCAAAGATATTCCAGTGGTGGTGGTCAATGTCACTACTCCATAGGTACTGGAAGACTACGTCACTTCCTAGACTAGATTATGCTTGAACGTTTAGGGACGTGCTGTAATGAAATAAATCAAAGATATTCCAGTGTTGGTGGTCAATGTCACTACTCCATAGGTACCAGAAGACTACGTCACTTCCTAGACTAGATTATGCTTGAACATTTAGGGACGTGCTGTAATTAAATAAATCAAAGATATTCCGGTGGTGGTGGTCAATGTCACTACTCCATAGGTACCGGAAGACTACGTCACTTCCTAGACTAGATTATGCTTGAACATTTAGGGACGTGCTGTAATGAAATAAATCAAAGATATTCCGGTGGTGGTGGTCAATGTCACTACTCCATAGGTACTGGAAGACTACGTCACTTCCTAGACTAGATTATGCTTGAACATTTAGGGACGTGCTGTAATTAAATAAATCAAAGATATTCCGGTGGTGGTGGTCAATGTCACTACTCCATAGGTACCGGAAGACTACGTCACTTCCTAGACTAGATTATGCTTGAACATTTAGGGACGTGCTGTAATGAAATAAATCAAAGATATTCCGGTGGTGGTGGTCAATGTCACTACTCCATAGGTACCGGAAGACTACGTCACTTCCTAGACTAGATTATGCTTGAACATTTAGGGACGTGCTGTAATGAAATAAATCAAAGATATTCCGGTGGTGGTGGTCAATGTCACTACTCCATAGGTACTGGAAGACTACGTCACTTCCTAGACTAGATTATGCTTGAACATTTAGGGACGTGCTGTAATGAAATAAATCAAAGATATTCCGGTGGTGGTGGTCAATGTCACTACTCCATAGGTACTGGAAGACTACGTCACTTCCTAGACTAGATTATGCTTGAACGTTTAGGGACATGCTGTAATGAAATAAATCAAACATATTCCGGTGGTGGTGGTCAATGTCACTACTCCATAGGTACTGGAAGACTACGTCACTTCCTAGACTAGATTATGCTTGAACGTTTAGGGACGTGCTGTAATGAAATAAATCAAAGATATTCCGGTGGTGGTGGTCAATGTCACTACTCCATAGGTACTGGAAGACTACGTCACTTCCTAGACTAGATTATGCTTGAACGTTTAGGGACGTGCTGTAATGAAATAAATCAAACATATTCCAGTGTTGGTGGTCAATGTCACTACTCCATAGGTACTGGAAGACTACGTCACTTCCTAGACTAGATTATGCTTGAACGTTTAGGGACGTGCTGTAATGAAATAAATCAAACATATTCCGGTGGTGGTGGTCAATGTCACTACTCCATAGGTACTGGAAGACTACGTCACTTCCTAGACTAGATTATGCTTGAACGTTTAGGGACATGCTGTAATGAAATAAATCAAACATATTCCGGTGGTGGTGGTCAATGTCACTACTCCATAGGTACCGGAAGACTACGTCACTTCCTAGACTAGATTATGCTTGAACGTTTAGGGACGTGCTGTAATGAAATAAATCAAACATATTCCAGTGTTGGTGGTCAATGTCACTATTCCATAGGTACTGGAAGACTACGTCACTTCCTAGACTAGATTATGCTTGAACATTTAGGGACGTGCTGTAATGAAATAAATCAAAGATATTCCGGTGGTGGTGGTCAATGTCACTACTCCATAGGTACTGGAAGACTACGTCACTTCCTAGACTAGATTATGCTTGAACATTTAGGGACGTGCTGTAATGAAATAAATCAAAGATATTCCGGTAGTGGTGGTCAATGTCACTACTCCATAGGTACTGGAAGACTACGTCACTTCCTAGACTAGATTATGCTTGAACGTTTAGGGACGTGCTGTAATGAAATAAATCAAAGATATTCCGGTAGTGGTGGTCAATGTCACTACTCCATAGGTACTGGAAGACTACGTCACTTCCTAGACTAGATTATGCTTGAACGTTTAGGGACGTGCTGTAATGAAATAAATCAAACATATTCCAGTGTTGGTGGTCAATGTCACTACTCCATAGGTACTGGAAGACTACGTCACTTCCTAGACTAGATTATGCTTGAACATTTAGGGATGTGCTGTAGTGAAATAAATCAAAGATATTCCGGTGGTGGTGGTCAATGTCACTACTCCATAGGTACTGGAAGACTACGTCACTTCCTAGACTAGATTATGCTTGAACGTTTAGGGACGTGCTGTAATGAAATAAATCAAAGATATTCCGGTAGTGGTGGTCAATGTCACTACTCCATAGGTACTGGAAGACTACGTCACTTCCTAGACTAGATTATGCTTGAACGTTTAGGGACGTGCTGTAATGAAATAAATCAAAGATATTCCGGTGGTGGTGGTCAATGTCACTACTCCATAGGTACTGGAAGACTACGTCACTTCCTAGACTAGATTATGCTTGAACGTTTAGGGACGTGCTGTAATGAAATAAATCAAAGATATTCCGGTGTTGGTGGTCAATGTCACTACTCCATAGGTACTGGAAGACTACGTCACTTCCTAGACTAGATTATGCTTGAACGTTTAGGGACGTGCTGTAATGAAATAAATCAAACATATTCCAGTGTTGGTGGTCAATGTCACTACTCCATAGGTACCGGAAGACTACGTCACTTCCTAGACTAGATTATGCTTGAACATTTAGGGATGTGCTGTAGTGAAATAAATCAAAGATATTCCGGTGGTGGTGGTCAATGTCACTACTCCATAGGTACTGGAAGACTACGTCACTTCCTAGACTAGATTATGCTTGAACGTTTAGGGACGTGCTGTAATGAAATAAATCAAAGATATTCCGGTGGTGGTGGTCAATGTCACTACTCCATAGGTACTGGAAGACTACGTCACTTCCTAGACTAGATTATGCTTGAACGTTTAGGGACGTGCTGTAATGAAATAAATCAAAGATATTCCGGTAGTGGTGGTCAATGTCACTACTCCATAGGTACTGGAAGACTACGTCACTTCCTAGACTAGATTATGCTTGAACATTTAGGGACGTGCTGTAATGAAATAAATCAAACATATTCCGGTGGTGGTGGTCAATGTCACTACTCCATAGGTACTGGAAGACTACGTCACTTCCTAGACTAGATTATGCTTGAACGTTTAGGGACGTGCTGTAATGAAATAAATCAAAGATATTCCGGTAGTGGTGGTCAATGTCACTACTCCATAGGTACCGGAAGACTACGTCACTTCCTAGACTAGATTATGCTTGAACATTTAGGGATGTGCTGTAGTGAAATAAATCAAAGATATTCCGGTGGTGGTGGTCAATGTCACTACTCCATAGGTACTGGAAGACTACGTCACTTCCTAGACTAGATTATGCTTGAACATTTAGGGATGTGCTGTAGTGAAATAAATCAAAGATATTCCGGTGGTGGTGGTCAATGTCACTACTCCATAGGTACTGGAAGACTACGTCACTTCCTAGACTAGATTATGCTTGAACGTTTAGGGACGTGCTGTAATGAAATAAATCAAAGATATTCCGGTGTTGGTGGTCAATGTCACTACTCCATAGGTACTGGAAGACTACGTCACTTCCTAGACTAGATTATGCTTGAACATTTAGGGATGTGCTGTAGTGAAATAAATCAAAGATATTCCGGTGGTGGTGGTCAATGTCACTACTCCATAGGTACTGGAAGACTACGTCACTTCCTAGACTAGATTATGCTTGAACGTTTAGGGACGTGCTGTAATGAAATAAATCAAAGATATTCCGGTAATGGTGGTCAATGTCACTACTCCATAGGTACTGGAAGACTACGTCACTTCCTAGACTAGATTATGCTTGAACGTTTAGGGACGTGCTGTAATGAAATAAATCAAAGATATTCCGGTGGTGGTGGTCAATGTCACTACTCCATAGGTACTGGAAGACTACGTCACTTCCTAGACTAGATTATGCTTGAACGTTTAGGGACGTGCTGTAATGAAATAAATCAAACATATTCCAGTGTTGGTGGTCAATGTCACTACTCCATAGGTACTGGAAGACTACGTCACTTCCTAGACTAGATTATGCTTGAACGTTTAGGGACGTGCTGTAATGAAATAAATCAAAGATATTCCGGTGGTGGTGGTCAATGTCACTACTCCATAGGTACTGGAAGACTACGTCACTTCCTAGACTAGATTATGCTTGAACGTTTAGGGACGTGCTGTAATGAAATAAATCAAAGATATTCCGGTAGTGGTGGTCAATGTCACTACTCCATAGGTACTGGAAGACTACGTCACTTCCTAGACTAGATTATGCTTGAACGTTTAGGACGTGCTGTAATGAAATAAATCAAAGATATTCCGGTGGTGGTGGTCAATGTCACTACTCCATAGGTACTGGAAGACTACGTCACTTCCTAGACTAGATTATGCTTGAACGTTTAGGGACGTGCTGTAATGAAATAAATCAAAGATATTCCGGTAGTGGTGGTCAATGTCACTACTCCATAGGTACTGGAAGACTACGTCACTTCCTAGACTAGATTATGCTTGAACGTTTAGGGACGTGCTGTAATGAAATAAATCAAACATATTCCAGTGTTGGTGGTCAATGTCACTACTCCATAGGTACTGGAAGACTACGTCACTTCCTAGACTAGATTATGCTTGAACATTTAGGGATGTGCTGTAGTGAAATAAATCAAAGATATTCCGGTGGTGGTGGTCAATGTCACTACTCCATAGGTACCGGAAGACTACGTCACTTCCTAGACTAGATTATGCTTGAACATTTAGGGATGTGCTGTAGTGAAATAAATCAAAGATATTCCGGTGGTGGTGGTCAATGTCACTACTCCATAGGTACTGGAAGACTACGTCACTTCCTAGACTAGATTATGCTTGAACGTTTAGGGACATGCTGTAATGAAATAAATCAAACATATTCCGGTGGTGGTGGTCAATGTCACTACTCCATAGGTACTGGAAGACTACGTCACTTCCTAGACTAGATTATGCTTGAACGTTTAGGGACGTGCTGTAATGAAATAAATCAAAGATATTCCGGTGGTGGTGGTCAATGTCACTACTCCATAGGTACTGGAAGACTACGTCACTTCCTAGACTAGATTATGCTTGAACATTTAGGGACGTGCTGTAATGAAATAAATCAAAGATATTCCGGTGGTGGTGGTCAATGTCACTACTCCATAGGTACTGGAAGACTACGTCACTTCCTAGACTAGATTATGCTTGAACGTTTAGGGACGTGCTGTAATGAAATAAATCAAAGATATTCCGGTAGTGGTGGTCAATGTCACTACTCCATAGGTACTGGAAGACTACGTCACTTCCTAGACTAGATTATGCTTGAACGTTTAGGATGTGCTGTAATGAAATAAATCAAACATATTCCAGTGTTGGTGGTCAATGTCACTACTCCATAGGTACTGGAAGACTACGTCACTTCCTAGACTAGATTATGCTTGAACATTTAGGGATGTGCTGTAGTGAAATAAATCAAAGATATTCCGGTGGTGGTGGTCAATGTCACTACTCCATAGGTACCGGAAGACTACGTCACTTCCTAGACTAGATTATGCTTGAACATTTAGGGAAGTGCTGTAGTGAAATAAATCAAAGATATTCCGGTGGTGGTGGTCAATGTCACTACTCCATAGGTACTGGAAGACTACGTCACTTCCTAGACTAGATTATGCTTGAACGTTTAGGGACATGCTGTAATGAAATAAATCAAACATATTCCGGTGGTGGTGGTCAATGTCACTACTCCATAGGTACTGGAAGACTACGT